>NW_008354705.1:1812393-1812742 GCF_000622305.1 Nannospalax galili | reverse complement strand
TTTTATGACTATGGCTCTGTAGTATACTTTGAGATCTGGTATAGTAATCTCTCCAATGTTTTTCTTTGTGCTCAGGGATGCTTTGGCTATCTGGGATCTTTCATGCCTCCATATGAATTTAAGGATGCATTTTTATAATTCTGTGAAGTATGTCACGGGGATTTTGATTAAGATTGCATTGAATCTATATATTGCTTTTGGTAGGATGGTCATTTTAACAATATTAATTCTTCTAATCCATGAACATGGGAGGTCCTTCCATTCCCTGGTGTCTTCCTCAATCTCTTTTAACAATTTAAAATTTTCATTGTCGAGGTCTTTGGTGTCTTTCATCAGATTTATTTCAAGA
>NW_008354705.1:1790321-1812120 GCF_000622305.1 Nannospalax galili | reverse complement strand
TTAGTTTGTTGATATGTTTATTCATGTATTTCTTTAAATTGGTTGAATTCCTTGATCATGTTTATGATTGTTCTTTTAAATTCAGTTTCCTGGGTTATCTCTTGGGGGTTTTCCTTGTAGAACTCTTCTACAGATTGGTGGGCTTTGGTGGGGTCATAGTGTTTTGGCTTTCCATTTTATTATTCTTTCATTGTGGTTTTGGCATGTGAATTTCTTGTGCTTTTTATGATTCTGATATGAGAATTAAGTTGAAGTATGCTTCTGTTTGTATTATTTGGGTACTAAATCCTTTCTTTATTGGTTATATAAAGCTGGTTGGTACAGCGTTCAGGTTCTTTCAGGTTTATTTTGGAGGGAACTGATGGCTTCAGATCAGCTATTCAGGGGTACCCACAAAAGCCCAATTCAGATTCCAGTCAGGTACATTCAAGCTTCCTTTACCAAGTGGAGGCAGGATCCAGTCTCTCTCAGGCAGTCCTGTGCATTGGCAACCCTATGCCAAAGGGAGGCCAGAGGGAGGCCAGAACTCTGCACTCTCTGGAGGTCTGCTGAGATCCCAGCCTTAGCCTACCAAAGGCAGATTTTCCCTGGGGTCTCGGGAGGGGCCTCACAAAATCCCAGGTAAGGGGATAGTATGGTGCAATTAGGGGAAGCTCACCACCATGTGGAGGTAGGCAGGATCCAGGGGCTGTCAGGCTTTCCCCTGGGTTCTCAGGCCCTCTAGCAGTTGGAGGCCAGAGGGAGGCCAGAACCCCACACTCTGGCAGTCTGCTGAGCTCTGAGCAACTATTCCGATGGAGGAGGTCCAAACCCACCCTCTCAGGCTGTCTGCTAGGACCTCAGACTTTAAGGTTAAGGTTTTTAAAAATATTTTATTTATTATTTTTATTTTATGTGTATGAGTGTAATGCCTGCATGTAGGTAAGTGCACCCATGTCATGCAATGCCCATGGAGGACAGAAGTTTTCAGATCCCCTGGAACTGAAGTTACCAATAGTTCTTAGCTGCCATGTTGGTGCTGGGATTCAAACCAGGGTCTTCTGCAAGAACAGTCAGTATTCTTAACTGCTGAGCTATCTCTCCAGCCCCAAGAACGAACAATTCTTTAATCTCTTCTGTTGTGCTAAGTAATACTTTCTGATGTGTTTCTTTTTTAATTTCTATTACTAAGTGATTTTTAGTAGTGTATTCCCTTTGGAAATTTGGGTAACCCCTGCAGAGGATAGCATGATAAGAATAGGAGGTAGGAATTGGCTAGGCAGTTAGGGTAAAAAGACCCCAAAGAAAAGTATCCAGTTTCTTGGCTAAAAGTCAATAGAGGCGGGGGAATGTTAGAATAGCCAAAAGCCCCATAAGAATAAATAAATAAATCAAAGAAGAAGAAAGAGTTCATGAAGTTATCAGAAAAAAGTGATGGGGAGATATGGGAGGAGTTAGAGGGGAAGGCGTGGGCATGGATTTGATCAAAACACCTTGTATGCATGTATGAAATTCTCAATAAAGTTTTTGTAAAAGTTAAAAAAAAAAAAGTCAGTGTTCTTAACAGCAGAGCCATCTCTCCAGCCCAGGAAGTAATTAAGTCTTAAGGGTAAAGTTCTTCATGGGTGATGTTAGGAGAGAGTTTGTTGTCTTTCACAATTCTACCAAGGAAAGGTGCGGCAAGAAAACCTTCACCTGATGCTGATACCCTGATTTTGGACTTCTCAACCTCCAGAAATATGAGAAAATAAATATCTTTATAAATGACCCAGTCATGGCTATTTTGTCACAGCAGCACAGAACACTAAAGCAGTGTGTGACTTCATTTGTGGACTGCACTATTTAAAGTTAGGAGTTATGCCTCTTATTTCATATATACTAGGTACTTATGCTGGCTTAGTGAAGAAATTCATAGTTCTGCTTTACTCCAAGAAGTAAGTTACAAAATGTGACAGTAAGGGACTAACTCGGGAATATAAAAATTCAGGAAAGTTAGCTATTTTTTGCCCATTCACAGGTAAGTCTAGTTCAAAGTGAACATGGAGGAAATAGGATATAAAGGTGTGCGGCCTTGGGTCCTATCCTTAGTACAAAGAAAAGGGGAGGGGAGGGGAGGGGAGGGAAGGGAAGGGAAGGGAAGGAAAAGGAAGGGAGAAGGAAAATAGAGCATTCTGGACCGAATAGAGAGAAACAGGAGACTTTCACCAGTTTTTCTCAACTCTTCTAATAGAAGAGAAATCTTGGCTCTGGAGAATCGTGTTGCCATTTCACTGAAGTAAATCACTTTATTATTGTGCCCATCCCAAAAGATCTGCCCATCATAGGCACACCAGAGCTCTGGGAAGCAGAGCCCTGCCTGCATCAGTGATGCCGGGACCACATTGTCCATGGCTCTGGCATGGACACTCAGGAGCAACTGTGTCATTTCATGTCTTTGATAATGAGTGTCATCAGTACTGAGGGCACTGGGACTTCAGTGACAGCTGCAGTACTAGCTTGGGGTATTGGTTTTATACAAAGATCAGCTGTTGTGTCAATCACAGTAGGTATCAGCATCTATTGAAATGTGGAGACTTCCTCTTTGAAACTATCTGCTTTCCCTTCCAGCAGCAATAAATAAAGCAGTAGAAGAGAGGGTCTTATCTCCATTTGATATGCCATAAGAAACCAGCACTCGGGAGGCAGAGGCAGGCAGATCTCTGAGTTCAAGGTCAGCTTGGTCTACATAGTGAGTTCCAAGACAGCTGGGGCTACAGGGAGACCCTGTCTCAAAAAAATAAAAAATAAAAAGAGAAGAAGAAAGAAACCGGAAGAAACCAGGAGATCTTTATATTTCTTACCAATAAGAACATTTTGTCTAATATGGCATAGAAACTCTAAAAACACTGCATTGAAATACAGACCCAAATCCCGAGTTCAAATTTGGTTTGAGCTCTTTATTTCTTACATTTATTTTGGTTAAGATCTTTCTCAGCTTCAGGACTGGACCATCATTTGTAAATTTAAAATCCAAGATAATGTCTATCATAGTGCTTTATCCAAGTATGACCAGTAGCCACTCTGTGCAGCACAGAAAGTATTCAATACTATGTGAAGTTGAAATACAAGTGAGCCGTCACTAAATGCTGCTGAGATGCTGCTGGGATAAACTGATAGGTCCTTATTCTCTGCACTTTGCATCATTCTCCTCAGTCGGGGGGAAAGAATTGACATTCACCAGATGGCTTGCAGCTGGAAGAAAATTATAAATATAGGACCAGAGAGTCTTTATTTCAGTCGAAAAGATGCCCTCCAGTTTCCAAAGCAGGAATCACATTTCCTGAATATATCTTAGAAAGTCCCACAGTCCCACAAAACCATGCTGTATACACTCCAAGAAAGTTTGGGGGTGAACAACCTGCTGGGGGATTAGATGCATTCTTTCTTGATTATTTAATAGCATGGGGTTCCGCTGGTGGTGAGAGATGGAGGTACTCAACAATGCAAAGACACACATAGCTTCACCACCCACTGAGAACAGAGAAGGGCTCACTTGGGTCCTGGCTAACTGGCCCTCAACAGATGCCTTATTAACTGTGCTCAAGTGATGGTTGACATAACTCTAGTGGAATCAGAATCAGCAAAGTCAAAATGCCTGCCAGGTAGGCAGTAAGAATCATCAGGAAAGCTGTATGTAGATGGACATGTACATGTAGACCAGAGAGGTTAATGTCCTTTCTTATCACGCAAGAAAGAAGCATTCTGTCACTAGGCTTTGTTTTTCAAGAGAAGCTGTAAATTAGATTTTATGTGAAATCTTTGAACTTTCTAAAACCTGAATAAAATTTTAAGAAAGGTAAACAAAGATACCCCATAGTGGATGACAAAACATAATTCTGGGCATGATTCAACCCATGAGCAGCCAGTGTACAGCTCCTGACAGACCTGTCACTCTTCAAAGATCTGTTGCATTGGAGGGCATTGGCCACACAAGGTCACATCCTAAAGCTGTAGATGACTGGATTATACCAGACTCACCAAGCAACTATGAGGTACTTGAGGACCCCAAAGAAAAGAGCAGTGGTGTGGTACTGATGTGATTCACAATTTCTTGTGAAGCAGGTAACAGTAAAGTAAATAGGGGCATGAAGATTTACCTATGAAGATGACAGAATGTAGAACAAGTTCAGAGAGAGAGAGAGAGAGAGAGAGAGAGAGAGAGAGGGAGCATCTCGTCAGTGGCATCACATGTATAAAAATACATGCAGTAAACTCTAAAGGAAGTGAGCACTGGAGATAAACAGAGAGAGTGTTGTGCAAGAAACAGATTCTTTAAGACCTTTGTCACTTAGTTTGGTTTTCCTCCTCTTATGTGATGCTAAAAAAGTAGTGTTCTTTTTATATAGTACATTGGAGGAAGCACTAAAATTGTGTGTTTGTCATCTACCATAGTGTCTTTGAAATAGTATAACCTCTTGTTGTCGTTGTTGTTGTTGTTGTTGTTGTTACCATTGTGAAGAGACTGACGCCCCATCCAGACATCAATTTCTACATACCCAACAGACTCAGTATTGGATCCTCACAAATATCATTTGCTGCAGGTTGCTTCCACAGTTTTGCACATTGCTAATGAGGAAAGGTCAAGGGGATTCACTTAAAGAATATGATTGATAGACTCCAGTCAGACTGCTGCCTTCCCAAGCTCCCCTTGTTCCCATGTTTTACTGTGGTGGAAGGGAGGGAGGAAGATGTCATCTCATCACCTTGGGCAGCAGGAAGTACCTCAGTGGCAGAGCTCTGCCACTGACAACATCCTTCCCACAGTGGTAAATTCAGCAGAAGAATGAAGACATCACCATTTTTATTGTAGCTGACATATTTTACTTGACCATTGCCTAAGCATTCTTTGTAAGAATAGAGAAACAAATGCTTGATGACAGTTCCCAAAGGAGAGTGATGTGTATCTGGATTCTGATCTGTGAACACAATGCCAGTTGACTGGATGGAGACTGCATGGCTACAGGTTTGAACTGGTTAGCCAGTCCACCTGTCGAGATTTCCACTTGCATTTCCTCATGCTCCCTGTGAGTATGAAGGGTGATCTGCTCAAGTGACTGGCAAATAGACGAGTGATCATAAAATAAGAAGTATGTGTAAATTAAAAACTAAAGTGCCATAAAACACACTGATCCCATCTATGTATTCAGCCAGGTGAACCCAACATCCCAATAAGCAACATTTGATGACAAGCTCGTTTCTTCTGACTTCTTGAATACTTGAATGTCTACAAAGAACTACAGCAGTTGTCACTGAGAAGGCCTGGCCATTACATGGAGAGAAAAGACAGACTTCCTTCTTTCTACATTTTGATAACTATTGAAATTTTTACTTTATATACAAGGGACTAGATGTTGTAATTTATCATTTATGTGTAGAGCTTCTTTGGGGCAGTAGGGGTATACCTACAAACCAATAAACTAAATCTCAGCAAATAAATACAATAGGGGATCTGAGTAAGTAAAAGAGATACCGCAAAACCCCTGTCATAATGCCGTGCTTTTTATACTGTTGTGTTTAAATCTGACAGGTTCAGACTAAGGCACCTTGCAGCAAACAATAGGTATTACAAGGTTGTTGTTGTTCTTAAAGTCAATCATACACAAACAGAAAAAGACCAATGTCACTGATTATAGAAGGAAGGCTGTATTTTAACTAAAAGGATTAATGAAATTTCAGAAAATATCTCACAAACTTTTCTTTATTCTTTCTCTTTGCCTGAACAAAAAAATAAAATATAGAACGATCATGCCAGAGCCAAGACAGGAAGTGTACCAGTTTCTAAGGGACAGAAAACTTCAGTTAAGAATTTTATTTATCATGTTGTAGTTTTATTTCTATTATTTCTGCTATCATAACAACTACTGAATGTTTTAAAAGGTTTTATTTATTTTTATTTTATGTCTGTGAGTGTTTTGCCTGCATGTATGTATGTGCATTATATGCATGCCTGGTCCCTTTAGAGGCCAGAAGAGGGCATTGGATCCCCTGGAATTGAAGTTACATATAGTTGTAAGCTAACATGTGGGTGCTAAAAACTTAACCCAGATCCTCTGCAAGAGAGCCAGTGCTCCTAACCACTGAGCCATCTCTCCTGCAATTTCCTTCTATGGTAGTGTTTGGAAAGTCACCCCTCTGCCTAGCTTCCATCAATGGAAAGTAGGAAGAATATGGTGTAGACTCAAGTAATTATTTGGTTGAATATTTCCTCTTTCTTGTTATGTCAACTACTTATGTGATTCTGCTTGAACCCAGCCCACAAGCAGAATGTGTCCATGGAGGAGGCAGGAGAGGCAGGACTGACAGGACCATGAGTGAGTTTCCTGAATGCACTCTGAAAAGAAATGTGAGGTTAGCACCTTCATGTCTTCACCACATAAGGCCATACTTACCTGGAGTTCGCGTGTGTACAGACGAAGGGATAGTTTTAAATAATTCACATTGAACACGAACATCCCTCTAAAGAAAGCAATAAAAGGATAACTCATCTTTTCTACTTCTTGTCGTGTCACATGACAAACCGATTTTTCTATCACGTTTATTACACTGATATTTCAATTTTATTGGCATAAAATTGTCCATGCTATCATCTTAATTGAGTTTTAGTATCTATAGAATGTAGGGTGGGGTAACAGTTTATTATTTCTGACATTGTTTCCTGTTTTATTAATTTTTTATAGAAAGTAAGCATTTATATCTTATTGTTTTTTATTTTAGCTGATTTATCATTACTACATCTGGATTTCTATTTTCCTGGACATTACTGACTTCCTTTCTTTCTTTTTTTGAATTGGTCTTTTGGATAGACTTTCTTTGCTAGGCAGGGTGATCCATCATGCGTCTGCTGGAGCCAGTGCAGAAGCTCTTCGCTGATTCTGTTTGGTCCCAATACAGCCTGCCTTGCACTTCCTGTCTGCACTGCTGAAATATGGCTTGTTCAGACCCTCATAGAAGTCCAGGCCATAGATACAAATGTTTGGGTCATTTCTGATGCCCAGAACAATATGTTCCCGGATTCCAAAACCAGTTTCTAGTATCAGAGAAGTTATTTTTTTGTAACTCACTCCCACTCCTCCAGATCCTTCTCAAGGATTTCTTCTGCCTTGACCCCACAAACTGTGCAATGAATCCCAGTCTAATGCCAAAGGACCTGACATTGTATAGAGCTTTGGAAAATACAGGTGTCTGGCCTGTAAGCTGCTCCAACACTTTGGCTGCCTGAGACACTCTGTCTCCACTCTCTCCCCTACATAGATGAGATGGGGCTTGTGGATGTGAAGTTCCCCCATGGGAATTCTCCTTTCTTTTTTTCCTGGACTTTACTAGGGATTTCTTTCTACTTAAAAAAAAATATTTTATTTATTTATGTGTATGCGTGTATTGCCTGCATGTAGGTAAGTGCACCTGTGTCATGCAATGCCCACAGAGGACAGAAGAGACTGTCAGATCCCCTGGAACTGGAATTATGAACAGTTGTTAACTGCCATGTGGGTGTTGGGATTCGAACCTGGGTCTTCTGCAAGGACAGCCAGTGTTCTAACCGCTGAGCTGTCTCTCCAGCCCCTCTTTCTACTTTTATGACACGGATGTTTAATACACAAAACTTTCATTATATATATTTATATGAGCAATTATTCTTACATATGCTTATCATTTTTAAATTGATAGACAAACTTGTATATGATACTCATCTTGAAGTGGTCGCATCCCAGTAAACCATGGTACATTAAAAATATCAAGCACTCGGGAGGCAGAGGCAGACAGATATCTGTGAGTTCAAGTCCAGCCTGGTCTACATAGTAAGTTCCAGGCCAGCTGGTGCTACAGGGAGACCCTGTCTCAAAAAGACCAAAAAAATAAACAAACAAAAAATCAAGTCTCCAGGCCTCTGGAGATGTGCTCATATGAACTTACAGCAATGGTGTCAGCATGCATAAACTCAATCAGACAAAACCCAGCATAAAACTGGGGAAATGGGCAGCAGGTCCCAACCTTAGCAGAGAAACTATTGGCAGTTGATCACTGCTGGGTGAGGGAGAGTTGATCTTCTTTAAGGAAGTGACTCTAAATTGGCCAATTGGATTTTAGTGAATGACCTTGCACTGAGAGACATCTGGGTACACAAACATGACCTGATAGGCCTTACCATATATGACAGAATGCATGAAATCTGGTGTGGGGGTTATAAGGGGAACATATAGGAAAGAGGGTCTAAATATGATTAAGACGTATGAACTACACACAAATTCAATAAAAAAAATACATTGAGAAACAAATATATCCTAAAAGTCAAAGATGCCCTTGCCACATTAGAGTTTGGCACAGAGAGACCACAGCCTCCCAGTTTTCTTTGGTGATCGCCTGGCTGACTGGGTGATGTGGCTCCTTGAATCACCCTTTCAAGGAAAGGTGAAAAATTCAGTGATTGTCCTTTGCACAGTAGTAAGGCAGAAAATTCATTAAGTCAAACCTACCTAAAATCAGGAACCATCAGTAGCTTTATCTTGTATTATTTAATTTCTGAAATATTTCAAGGTGGTTAAATAACCAAACCAAGCCAAGAAAGTATTACCTCAAATACTCATCATTGTGATGAAAGCACTGAAAATTTACTCTTGTCATTGTTAAAGAATCCATGCAGTCACCAGGTTGTTTACTGGATCTCTTGAACCTATTCCTCCTACTGCAACTGACATTTACAAGCTTTGGCCAATATTTCCTTGACCCTCTTCCACTATCACCCCAAGCCCATCATTGAGCATGCTCCTCTCAGCTCCTATGAGACCATGCAGCATTTTCCTTTCAATGCCTAGCTCATTTTTACTTCATATAATGGCCTTTAGGTTTATTTGTGTTGTCACAACTGTCAACATTTCTTTGCTTTTTATTCTTAGCAATTTTTATTTACAGATATTTTAAACATACAAAACCATATCAAACATACTTTAAGTGCAGAATGATACAGTTATTATCTCCATTTATGTGTGTATTATTGTTACATGTGCCATTCCCTGCCTACGTCTCCAGACTTTCACCCGAAACACTGTCCATCTGCCTGAAAACACCTGCTAGTTTACATTAGGAATGACTTGCCGCCAATTTTGTTCATCTGAAGATGTGTTTATTTTGCTTCAATTCTTGAAGGATATTTTCAAGTTGGCAATATTTTCTTCCAGTGTTTTGAAGATATTATTTTCCTAGTTTCGTTGTTTCTGTTCAGAAATTAGCTGTCAGCCCGTTACTACTTTAAAGGTAATGTGATTTTTTTTAAACCACTTTTCTGATTTTTTTTTTTTTTTAAGAAACTTGGCTGGAACTTACTTTATCTTGCTTTCAGTTCACGAAGCTTCTTGAAAATGTGAGCATGGCTTGTCTTGAATTGTTTTAGCTATTATCTCTTCATATATTGTTTTCAGTTCATTCTTCTTCCTTCTGGTTCAGTTCCTCATATGTTCAACCTTATTGTGTCTTATTTACCCTTTCTTCTGTGTGTTCTAGCCTTTTGTTTCCTTGTTCTTCGTGCTGGATATTTCCCTCTGGTCTGTTTTTCAAATCACTAATCTTCCTTTGACTCTTGGTAATCTACAATTAATCCCATCCAGTGTGCTGTTGATTTTGGTTCTTTTTAAATTTAAAGTTTTTCCAATTAATTTTCACTTTTCAATTCCCTACTGTCACTTCTGATCTTATTCTTAGCCCCTTGAAAAGAGCATGCATTATGACTTTAACTTCTGGATCTCAATTTTACAACCCCTGTGGATCCCAAGAGTCACTTTCTATTGTTATTTATATTATTTTCATTCCTTCCTTAGTACATAATTACTATTTCTCCACAGTGTTAGACACTGAACCCAAGGTCTCACCCATGTGTGTCAAGCACTCTGCCACTGACTATACTCCCAGCCCCTGATTACTTTTCAGCCTGTACTACACATTACATTTGTAAATAGTTTGTAGAAATAAACTATTTCTACAAATAGAAATAATAATTTCTCTTTTAGAAATGACTTAGCTTCTGCATCGTCCCTGGGGCACTAGCAATGTAGGATCCACTTCAACCCAGTTTAATAATTATATTAGTCCATTGTAACAAAATAGCACAGAGTGGATTAAACAATAGAAGTTTATTTTCTCACAGTTCTGCCCTCTGTACGCTGAGATCATGGTGTTGGGTGACTGTTTGATTTATGAGGCTTCTTTCAGAACTTCTATCAGCTTTGGAAATGAGTGTGCATGCATCTCTGTATGTAAATAAATAGGAATGCGAAATAGTTTTAGTAGTTTTGCAGTATAAAATGAGATTTATTATGAAAAAGTTAGAATAAGAAGGTTTGTTCACATGATCAGTAAATGGTCCTCATTTCCCTCCCTCACTCTCCCAGCAATCTCTCTCTCCAGAGATGACAATTCTATGAAAATGATTGTCCATCCTTACATACTACTTTCTGCATATTGACCTATACACATAATATATGTGGTCTATTTTCAACAAATGCCATCAAAAAAGTTCTAAGTGCATCTAACATGCCTCATTTCTGTGTTCCAGTCCATACAGATCAAACTCATTGTTTTTAATCTCTGTGAAGAATGATATAATATGAAATATTATTTATATCTTACTGAATTGATGAACACCTAAGATAATCTCCAATTTTCTTTTTTGTCATTTTTAGATAGTTTTGTAATGAACACCACTGCACATGTCTCTTTCCTTATATATTGGTATATATTGGTATATATTGGTAGATGGAATAGTATGTGAAATATATACACACACACACACATATGTAGGTATGTATATATGATTTTCTTCTTTGACAATTTCACATAGGTATATAATGCATTCTGGTTACTCTTATACCCCCCCATACCTATATCCTTCCCACCTTCATGAAGTCCCCTTCTCCTTACAAGTCTTTTTCTTGAGTTCATGTCTTTTTGTTTTGTTTGGTTACCCACTCAGTGTGATGAAGACCATCTGTGTGACCATGGGTTTCAAAATACCCATTGGAGCTTGCGTAGTTACCTGTGGTTACACAAGTGAAGACAACAGCTGCTTCTTCCCAGAATCCTCCAGCAGCCAATACTTTTTCAGGGTGAAGAATGGTCCATGATCCTCTCTCAGATCCATGAATGGCTGATGACAGGCCCAGTCTTGTGCAGCCCCAATGCAGGCAACTGTAGCTGCTGTGAGACCATGATTGCAATAGCCCCTGTCTTCCAGCTCTTATATTCTTTCAGCCCCCTCTTCCCTGAAGTCCCCTGAGCCTTAGACGGGGGGTATAAATGTGGTTTGGGGCTGTAAGCACTCAACAGGCACTTTTTTCTCAGCACCTTAAACTACCCTGTCTCTAGATTCACTAGAATTCAAGGCAAAGAGAAGACTGTCTGATTAAGGCTAAGAGTAGCATTTGTCTATGGGTATAAACATGGCACATGCCTTTAATCCCAGCACTTGGGAGGCAGAGGCAGGTGGAGCTCTGTGAGATTGAGGCTAGCCTGATCTACATAGCGAGTTCCAGGACAACTGAGGCTACAGGAAAACCCTGTCTCAAAAAGACACACACACACACACACACACACACACACACACACACACACACATTTAGAAGGCTGTTTGGTGCCATGTCAAACAACTGTAATAAGCTCCCCAACTCCCCGACTAGGGCCTTCTCAGTTATGGGCTTTTGACTGTGTTTACAGTACTAAACATGAATTATCTCCTGTAAAGTGGAGTTCAACCAGAGAGTGGTTGATTACCACTATAACATTCATGCGGATGTTGCACAAGTGGGTACAACTTACCAAATAAGTTATTATAATAGCTCATTTGTCCTTTAGAAAAGATTCAATAATTTATTAATAGAAGGATAGCATATTCCTTGTTAGCTTTGATTTAATTTTTTGTTATGTATACTTCTAAATCATGGCTTTATATGGTTTTTTATTTTCTTTTGTTTTCTTGAAGTATAAAAAACCATATAGTTCAAATTTTCTTCTATCCAGTTTGTTACAAATTTTTCTTTTAATTATACTAAATATTTCCTTGGAATGTTTTAAAATGTGCATACATTTTTTCCCTTTTTAAAAATCCATGACTGAAGTGGCTTGTATTAGTAGAAACAAATGCTTAACAGTTCCAGCACACAGACTAAATAAGGATTTTATTTTCTAGTAATAATGTTTCTAAACCTTATTAGAGTTCTCAGTGGTTTAGGAGATCTTTCACCTCTATTTCACAATTAAACTCTGTTCATGATTCTGCCTGTTTGTTTCTATTTGTCTGGATTTCTATCTAGATTATATAAGACTTACAGACTGAAGCCAACAACACTTTTCATCCATGTCTTGGCTATAGAACCATTTATTCTGCAGCAGAATTATTTGTTATCAAATAACATTTTTATATGTCTTCTAAACCTTGAAGGGGGCTATTTTGTCATGATATGCATTTCTGTACTTCAATATCCACTAGTGTACACTGTAATTTAAGACCACTGGAACCTGTTCTTAGCATCTTCTTTTTGCTATTTACTTGGTGTTTTATCCATTCTTGATTTTTTTCTGAATTCACTAACTAATGCTTTTATTTTTCTTTCCTTTAGAGATTTGATACCTATCTATATAGTTCCTGATTTAAAGTTTAATGCTTACTTCTATTTATTTCTTTTTGTCATAGCCAGATTTATTTAGTAGTACAATCTGCCTTTGAATAAAACCATCACCTTTTTACTCCTCTTTAAAGTCTTTAAACTCCTTTATTAGTTTTATAGTATTGTTCTTCTTCTCACTGTGCTTCTGCAATCACATGGCCATGACAGTGTAATTATATGTGTGCTTTATTATGCACCTTTGTTTTCCCATATGTTCTTTATATTGTGTTTGTTTCCCTGGCATTTCCACTGTTACTTTTTCAAGGAGGTGCTATGAATTGTTATATTTTTTAGCTCATGTGAGAGGCAGTTTGCGGTCACCGCCAGCGGCGGCTGCTCCTCCATTCTTGTGAGTGCCGTTCCTCCGCTTGTCCTGGGCTGAGGCAGCTCTTCTGCTTGCTTTGTGCTCCCTTTGATCGTTGCTGCTTCTGCCCGGTCCCAGACCCCAGGGCTGGTGAGGAGACTGTGTCAGCAGAGCCACATTCAGACACAGGAGACCAGGTTCAGTGACACAGTTCTGCTTTATTGCAGGAAGGCACAAGCTTATATAGGGGTAGTGGTCCAATCACAGTACAGCAAGTAGGATATCTTATTAGCATAACAGACTTAGTGTCCTATTAGCATAACAGACTTAACGTCCTATCACAGAATAGTGGGTAGGATGCCTCATTAGCATAATGGTTTCAGATTACAGAGTCTGGATCCCTGGAAACCACATGACCCTGGCTGTTGTAATAGCTCAGTGTTACAATTTGGAATTCCAAGGGTGGTGATTAGGGAGTGGTGAGCTCTAGGCATCAGTCTCATGATCTGCCAACGGGAGAAAATGTCACAAGGCGTTTCTTGTGGCTCCAGCAGTCGGGCCGTTGTCTTGGGCCTGCTGTATGGCTGTCAATAAGACTTTCACACTAGGCTCAAGTCTGTCTCCCACAGCAGTTTAACTTTACTACTTACATACTGCCATGGTTTGAATGAGAATGTCCCCCATAGGCTCCAGATATTTGAATACTTGATCTTAGTTGGTGATGCTGTTTGCAGAGGTTTAAAAGATATAGCTTTGTTGGATGAAGATATGAGTGGATGTGGACTTTGAGAGTTCATAGCCACATCCCATTTCCTCTCTCTCTCTCTCTCTCTCTCTCTCTCTCTCTCTCTCTCCTTCCTGTGCCTGTTTGAAAATGTTACTGCTCGGCTTTCTTCTCTGGTCACCTCTGCCACCATGCTTCCCTGCCATGATGGACTCTTACTCCTCTGGAACTATGAGCCAAATAAACTCTTCCTCCTCTAAGTTGCCTTCATCATGGTGTTTTATCACAACAACAAAAAAGTAACTAATACAGCAGTTGGTACCAGAGAGTGGGTTGTTGCTGATAAGAAACTGACCATGTTGTTTTGGAGGAATGTGGAAGACTTTGGAAGTTTGGATTAGAAAATCAGTTGAATGCTGTAAGCAGAGTTTAATGGGATGTTCTAGTAGAGGCCCAGCTCAAGATGCTACATATGGAGATGGATACAAGGGTTTAAACAGCAACTGGTACATTTTTACAAAGGGTCTCATGGCCCTCTACCTATGGGCTAAGAATTTTCCTAAGGCTAAATTAAAAAGCAGTGTACTAATTTCTTTAGAGGAGGAAATTTCAAGGCAGCTTAATGTTGAATTATGGAATAGTTATTAATGGCGAATATTATGCAGATCTACAATGAAAGAGAGCAAGTGGGGCAAAAGCAAATACAAAATGTACAGCTTGGAGAGAAAGAAAGCACTAGGAAGTAAATAATGTTGGAGCCAAGGCAGCCAAGGCATATGAACTAGGGGACTCTCTTTGGTAAGGAGATTAGAGTCACTAAATAGAGGCCTCCAGATTTGCATTTGAACAATGAAAGGAGTATTCTCAGGGCAAAACCCCACCTAGCTAAGCTCCTAATTTGTGAAAGGAAAAGGCTTAAGGAGATTTCTGATCCTAGAAAATCACATCATACAAAAGCTGCTGATAATATTGATGAAAGGCACCAAGATTCACCCCAAGCTGGCAGCTGAACTTGGCAGTTTCATCCACATGGTGCTGGTGTTAGAGGCATGAAAGATACAATAGTGAGAGGGTCATCAATTCTTTCTCCACAGTTTCACAGAGCTGCTGAAGCCAGGCAACATATGGCAGGGGAGTCCCCGCATACAGACCATTGTCTGTCAAGCTGTGAAGGTGAAACCTAGCTGACAGTGGAGACCCCAAAATGTTGGAGATTCCCCAGCCGTGAGACACCTGCCAAGGAGAAGTGCATACAGAAAGTGCTATCAGCCCAAGGGTGAGATGTCAGTTGAAGGCAGCAAAGCTGGAGTGACTGAATTATCTAAGCCCTTAGGAACAAAAGTCCCAAACACTGGACATGGGGCTACAGGATTTGATGCTTTTCCTGCTGTTTTCAGTCTTATTTTGGTCCACTATTTTCTCACTATGTGTATTCAGTTCTATGGGCTATTGGAAGTATATAATTTACTTTTTTTATTTTAGAGGGGCTTACAGTTAAGAGAGTGCCTTGAGCTTCAGAAGAGAATTTGAGCTTTTGAACAATGTTGAGACTATGAGGACTTTTAAAGCTGGGCCAATGCATTTTGCATTATGATAGATGGTCATAAGCCAATGGGGGCTGGGGAGTGTAACGTGAGGGGTTGAATGAGATTTCCCCCATAGGCTCCAAGTATTTGAATACTTGACCCCAGTTGTTGGCACTATTTATGGAGGTTTAGGAGGTGTGGCCTTGCTGGAGGAAGTGCGTCACTAGGGGTAGGCTTTGGGAGTTCATAGCCACATCCCATTTCCTCTCTCTTTCTCTCTCCTTCCTGTGCCTGCTTAAAGATGTGGGTACTCCAATTATCTCTTGCCATGCTTTTCCACGAGGATGGGCTAGTCTTAACCCTCTGGAGCTGTAAGCTAAACAAACGCTTCTTTCTTTAAGTTGCCTTGGTCATAGTGTTTTATCATAGCAACAGAAAAGTAATTAGTACATGTACAAATTAAGTTTCAGTGAGAATCACAGTTCAAAACATTTTTTGCAAGGATATTTAAGGTATTTTTATTCTAGAATCTAGAAAAATCTGATATAAATCTATTTTTGTGCCATTTTAGGAAATCTATTTCTCCCTCTGGAATATTTGTTAGGGTTTGGACCTACAGCAACTCCCTCCCCAATGCAGCATGGCCTCACAGTTTGCAAGCCCCTGAGAATGTGGGAACCGAGTTGAGCACCCTGGTCTTTGAAGTCAAGAGAAGCAGGCTTTTCTGCACCTTTTGGTCAAAGGCAGCATGCTTCCTCTTTGATGACCTCAAAGGATAAACAGACACATTTTGACCCAGATCCTGGCTGATGGATGGAAGGGGGCAGTTTTAACAGAAGTTGTTCTGATAAGCCCTGGGCTCCTGCTCCCCCTACCCAACTTTTTAAAATATCTTCCTGCCTTCTGCATCCCCTGAAACCCCCCTTATAAAAAACCTCAGCCCACAACCCATGAGCTGACAATTTCCTTACCCTGAAGGGAGTTGTCCCATGCAAATTTCCTCTACTAATAAACTCTATCTAACTGGAGTTTTATCTGTGTCCTGGTGCTTTCTCCCGATTGACCTGATTCATCTATCAATATTTTAGGGTCTGCTTTAGTTACCTTTATTCTCAAACTTGGATTGTATTATTCTTATTTATGTAACCTGTTTCTTAAGAATATATATTTCAAGTTTACATATTTTATTCAACTATATAAAATGCTTTTCATTTTATTAGGATTCCCCATTTTCTCTATTGTCTAACTCTGATATTACTATTAGTAATTTGTGCCTTCACCATCTATTTCAAATCTCCTTCTGACTCTTTTTAATAAGAACTTTTGTAGGGTTGGGAAGATAGTTCAGTGGGTAAAGTATTTGCTACTTAAGTATAAAGACCAGAGTTCAAGACCACAGCACCCACATAAATGCCAAGCTATGTGGCAGACTATCCATAGCCCCAGTGCTCAGAAGACAGAGACAGGGGATCCCTGGGGCAAACAGACCTATCTAGCTAGTCAAATCATGGAGCTCTAGGTTCAAGTGAGAGACCCTGCCTCAAAACATAAGGGGATCAAACCTCTACCACTCAAGGTCTAGGGATCATTTTGTAAGAAGGGCTAAAAAGATTGTAAGGGCCAGAGGGGGTGAAAGATGACCAGAGTTTTCTAGTCAGCTGAGAAGTTACTCATATGGACTCATAGCAATGGTAACAGCATTCCCAAGACCCATGCAAGCTCAAGCCAGACAAAATCTCAGCATAGATGTAGGGAAGTGGATAGAAAGCCCCAACTTTAGCTGAGGAATTATTGGCAAATGATCATTGCTGGGAGAAAGAAAGTCTATTTTCTTTAAAGTGTGAGGATAAATAGACTAGCCCGGCTCCAGTGCATGGACTCACACCAAAGGACATTTAAGGACACAAATCTGACTTGATAGGCCCTAATATATATGACAGAGAACATGAAATCTGGCAGGGGACTATAAGAGGGGAACAGATGGGGAGGGGACCCAAATAGGATCAAAATATATTGTATGAAATGCTCGAAAATTCAATAAAAATAAAAAATACACAAGGGGAAGGGCAATCAAGGAAGACACCTGACATAAATCTCTGGCCTCCACATGCACATATACACATACACACACATACATGCCTCCACATATGTGAATACACATATACACATACATACATTGCATACACATGCACACACACACACAAAGCACTCATGTGCCCAGGCAGGCAATCCAAGATGAGTTCTGCCTCAAGACTCTAAGCTTCCAAGAAACAAAGAGTTGATTACAGAATTTCTTCAGCCTGTCACAACAAGGCCATCATAGCTGAAATGGCCTACATACCAGATGCACACCTATTTTAATTTGGATTAAAATTCATTGGCTCATTGAACTACCTACACTAACTCTTAAGTTCACATCTACAAATGCTTAGTCAGTAAAATCAGCATTGTAATTGAATTCTTTCCCATTTCATGGGCATATAGGGAAATAAAATGAGATATGCTACATAAAGCACTTTCTGAGTGGCATCATGGAAGGAATACAGGATTTATTTTTTATATATAAGTTCTGGAATGAGTCAAAGAAATAGCTAGAGCCCTGCCATGTATTAACTTCCTGATCTTGGTGTTTTTATTATGAAACAAAGGTAAAATATTTGTTTTACAAGTTTTTTTCATAAGTAAGATAGTTCCCAGTAAAATGGCCTGCTGTCCTGCTTTGTCCCCTGCTTACAAAAAAAGATTTTGTATACACTCTCAGCATTGCTACAAGATGTTATGCAGATAAGCTTAGATCAGCAGTTTTCATGTTAAGCAAGAAGGACAAACACAGATAATAACTATTTAAATAATTAATAGACTGAGAAAAAAAACCCATCCAGGAATGCCATGCATGGAAAATAAGAATTCTCTGCTGTGACCTAATTCATGTCCTTGGTCAATAAGTGTTTCCCTCTTTGTTCTAGCAATGATTAATAATACTGTGCAAAAAAAGGCCTCCGCAGGGCCTGAAAAAGTACAGATCAGTAAATTGTAGTTATTACCATCATTTCCTCACATCCTAGAAGAGCATTTCTTTCATATCTGAGTAAGCAAGGATGGAATCCAAAGACTCGTAGAGAACCTTCAGTTCATTCTGTAGTATTTCTGTTGCCTTTTATGTTTCTGACTAAATGGCTCCATTCTTTAGTTCTATGGACTAATAATATGCAGCTTATGGATGTAATTATTAGGTGGCCTTTTACCCATGACCTCTATCATAACCGCAGGCCGAAACTCTCATGTCGAATACATATATCATCAATGGGACTTTTTGACAGAAAGGAAGATTGGTTGAGAGGCTTCTGTTAGTGTTCATGAAAAGCTTGTACACTATATCCCTGCACTAAGTTGGTAGTGTTTCTCACAGACTTATTCTCTGTATGCCTCTTTCTGGGGCAAGATGGGCAGTTCCCTGTGGAAACTTGCAGTCTCATGCCATCAGTCATATCCCTTGACTTTCAGATATATAACTCCCACCCCCACCTCAGCCTTTCCTCCTCTGTTCCTCTCAGGCCAATAGCCATAGCCTGTAGCCTTTTGATGACTCTGGAAAAGACCCACTTCTGGCTCACCAGGGGGTTTTGGAGGCTCCCATCAGACTTAGAGGTAACCACTACTCTGTTTTCAGACCTTCTGAGTTCAGAGCAGGGGAAGGGTAGCAACAGTCTCACTTGACTGTGAACATAAACTGCCCTTTTGGATCTGGAAGATACTTTAAAATAGTTACTGCTCTTAAGGTGCTTTTACAATCCACCAGTGAGCTCCAGCTGGATCTCCCTAACTATAGTTCTTTTAACCCGCAGGGGCTTCTCTCCATTGCCCAACACGAATATCCCTCAGGGTCTGCACCCAATAGTTTGTCCACTTCGACTGCTGTGTACTGAAGTGCTCTGTGTACTCTAGCATTCTGGTGTCTTTGGGGTAAAATGTCTTTTTAAATGACCCCAGACCAACATTCATGTGACAGATACGAATTCCATGCCAGTTCCCTAGAATCTCTGGTCCTTTGCCCATTATCAGAGGATAATGTATTGTTTTCCAGGCTCAGCTTCTTTTCTGTTTTACTAAAAGCCTCAGATAACATCTCTGTGGTCCTCTCTGACACTAATCAGGGACAAGTCCACAATGTTCACCAAATGCAGGAAAGATTCATGGCCTCTCCCTAGGTCTGTGGTTACAGAAACACATTTCTCCCATACCCCTCACTCTAATGGGTGAGTTAAGAATCACAGCTCTAGACATACATTTTCACAAAGTCCTCCCTAGTCTCCATCAAACACCCACATTCAGCCTTAATTTGTAGTGTTTAACTAGTTCTGCAAACCCACTCACAATGGAACACATTGTCTACAGTCTTTTTATACTTTATTCAAAGGTGAGAGGATGCATCCCATTTTAATACATTATTTTTCTAAACTGAAGGACTTTTACAAGGTAACATTCACATTTCTTTCTCCTGTCCTCCTGCCACTGTTGTGACTACAAAGGTACGATCCTATCACTTTATAAACTTGAAAGTAATGAAACAATCTTTAGGTCACAAGTAAACTTTTTGCTTAAGAAGTAATATTCATTTGTGATTTTTATGTCTTCATACGAACAACAGGATGGAAATTGGGACTGAATAAACAAATGACTGAGTTAATTATCAACGTGATCATCATAAAGAAACATTAAATTCTGAAGAATTATGAATGGCAGAGTATTTGTTCCTGATCATAATTCCCAGAATATTGGATTTTGAACACTGATAACATGTTGATTTGCACAATTCAGCTACAAAGAAAGTGAGAGATATTGGTCTCAGCTTAATTCTCTAGCTCTACCTTTCTCCCCCAAAGCCCCCACCCCATTCCCAATCCCACTTCCACAGGCCACAGGGCTCCTTTCCTCCCACATGCTTTGCCCCACCCACAGGTATGAGAAGAAGGTTAGTATACTTCTGTCACAAATTCAGTGACTTAAAATGGCAAAGATTTATTATCTTATAAATCTGAAGGTCAGAATCCAAAGCAATTCTCATTGTGTACATCAAGACTGTGTTCTTTGCAGGTTTGAGATCATCATTTTTATTTTCCAATTCCCAGAGCATGCTTGCCTCCTTCTCTAGTGACCTTCCCCCTTCTCATTCCATCAGGAACAGCCAGCCAAGTTTTCCTCACATTGCACAGTGTTGTTCTCAGCTTCCATGGTCACATCTCCTTCCTTGACTCTGATGGGTTTTTTTTTTTTCCACTCTTCAACTCTCAAAGAACCTTGTGAGTCCATTGAATACACCTACTTAATTCAAGATCATCTTCTTTACTTGCCAGCGGATTAACAAACTTAGCTTCCCTTTACCATGTAACAGAAAATGCATGGGTCCTGGGAGTTAGAATTTGGGCATGTTTGGATGCTAAGGAGTCTGTTATTCTGTCTACCACACACTGAGCAATCCCAAGATGCACCAGAAATTACCTGAGTCTCTCCTTATCCTCACCTCCCACCACTACTCAGGGAGCAGGTATCTATTACTCTATTCTCTCATCTGGCCCATGACATGATGGTCAGTACTGATCTTAAAATTCCAGGTTCTAATGAAGAACAGAATTCTCAGCCTGTTTTTGAAGATTTAATGTAACTGAAATACCTGTTCATCTTTTTGCATATCAGGTGCTTTCTGCAGACAACAGCAGAATAGAATAAATAAGGGCAGAAGAAGGGGAAAGCAATGTTGCTTTGAAGAGTCAAAGATAAATTTGACAAAAATCTACAGGATTCAGGAAAACAAAACAAACCATAAAACCTGGCATCTTCATTACAAATCAAGAATGCACAGAGCTGAAAAGATAATACCACAGCTATAATGAAATCATAGGCTAAACACAAAAGACAACAGAACAAGAAATAAAGGAAGACAAGATTATAAAATAAGGACTTGGAGACAGCAAACATAGTAAGGGCGCTAAATGTATCCTTCTGGTAATAGTGGACCAGAGTGCATGACTCTTCACAGAGAACAATCAGAATATTTATGAAGAATTTGGTGCCATGAAATCAAGAGAGCGACCCAGTCCTGGGATAACTGCAGGATGCACTTCTGCAAGACGATGACTCCCAGTAGGTAATGACCTTTAGCTTACAGTTCCCAAGCAGACTTATCAATAGGAGGGTAATGATATAAAACAAATTGCAAGGTGGTACAAAAAACCAAGATTGGTGGGAAATATAATATAGCAATCTGGAATTTCTACCAAGGCACAGAGAACTGAGTTGACAAAGACTAATTTAGGTTTCATGTCTTTAAAATGGGCTCACTCAGAGAAGAAACTTTGTATCTGTTGTTACATCCAGCTTAGCTAAGAGAGCCAACAACTATATCAGTACATTTTTAAAAAATTATTTATTTTGCCGGGCGTGGTGGCGTACACCTTTGATCCCAGCACTCGGAAGGCAGAGGCAGGCGGATCTCTGTAATTTCAAGGCCAGCCTGGTCTGCATAGTGAGTTCCAGGACAGCTGAGGCTACAGGGAGACCCTGTCTCAAAAAGACAAAA
>NW_008354705.1:1784235-1790306 GCF_000622305.1 Nannospalax galili | reverse complement strand
TAGAAGAAGCATTTCATTACAGCATTAACATATTCAATAACAATTTCCAGAGCAAGGATACATCTCTTTCAAATGTGGCTGTAAATTTTTAGGTTCATAGTTGAATTAATACAGTTGTACAATGTTGAACTATTATAAACCCTATAAAACATAAAATTGAGTGAGGCTTTAACCTTTAGAGAAGATCTCCATTTCATTTTAAAATAGCACTGTTTCCTACAGAAAAATTCATTTTTAATGCTACTAACACTTAGATGTTTGCACATGCATCTCTAATCTCTATGTATCTGTTTAATACTAGTCACAGTCAGTTACTTTCTGAGACCCTTGGCACCTGAGCATGGATATAAAATCATCAGGTAGATTTCAGTGGTAATGTTTTTCACCTCTACCAGTTAACATGAAGCAAATTTTTATGCTTCTTTCTCAAATATAACTCATTTTTTAAAATGTTGATTTTTTGTGTATTTCATACAGAACTTCCCAAACAATCTTATTCATCTATATACCCACATCTCAAATGGCACCCTCTCATAGTGCCCCTCCCACTGGAGCCCATATACTCTGTCATCTCTGTTACTGTTCACTGTGTTGTCAGCACCCCCAGCCATTCCCCAGTGCTTGTCCATCCACTGAATCTAGTCAGCCTATGTAGAGTTCCTTGTTTCAGGAAGCTCAGCTTTTCCTCATCTAGCAGCAATCAGTTTCCAATATTCCTTTAAATAAGATTGGTGTCTGCTGCTCATTTTCCCAGTTCTATGCTAGGTTACTATCTGGGAGCCTCTTGAGCGACCCTGGCCAACAACTCAAAGGAAGGTATCTCCTGTCTGGCGTTGTTTCTTGTTCTGTAGCCTTTAGCTGTACACATGGACTCTTAAAGAATTATATTGATCCCTGTAATCTTTGGTTATATTTTCCTCTTGGGTGTTTAAGACCACACAGTTGGCCCAGATAAACCAATTTATTTTCACTCTTAAGGACATTTGAAGATCCGTTACTCAGGGGTAACATGGGCTTGGGAGGAGCCCCTGTCTCCTTTCTTTTACCTGTTCCATCTATGTGAAGATAAGTGAATGGACCTACTCAACCATGGCTGGCTTCACTTGGAAGCATGGAGTAAATGTTTCCTCTGTGTTGACCCTCCTCTTTGTAGAATGGACACTGGTTCAAGTCCATTTGGTGGGGTCTCCATGACCTCCTTGATCAAGAGGACAGGTGACTCACCACAGTTACAGGACATTTTGAGAGATGCTCATAGTTCCCTGGAACTTAATCAACCTAGGAGGGCAAGGAGCAAAAATTGTCCTTTATGTCCCTATGACCAAATTAGTATAGGCCTCAAAGTATGGCTGTTAAACACCCAAGAAGGTTAGTTCCACCAGTCTTTTACTTTTAATTATACATTTTTTTAAAAAAAGAAAAAAACTTACCTTGGTTATCAGTGCTTGTATATGAAATGCCCCAAACATTGTACCTCACTTTTGTATATTTGTTCATAAAAGACAGTTGACAAAGGTCAGTAATGAAAGATGTGGTAGCTTTTACTATAGTCAACACTGTAAAAGGAAGTTTTTAATGAATGCTGCTAGATCAGAATCAGGCAGAATGTGCACTGGGGACAGACCATTTCACAGAAAAAAAAAATGAAGATGGAAGAAACTGAAAGGAAATTTGAGATTCTAGTAGAAAAGTGTGCTTTTGCCTCAGTTGAGGACAGTCCTGATATGTAAATTTGTCGTTTATCTAAGGAGTGAGACTAAAAGCAGTCAATTTACCATCAAGTCTAGACTGCATTTATTTAGCTGGAAGACAGATGAAGAGATAGAAACAAAATTAAATGAAATTACAGAGATCTGCCTGCCTCTGCCTCCTGAGTGCTGGGATCAAAGGTGTGTGCCACCACGCCCGGCAAAATAAATAATTTTTTAAAAATGTACTGATATAGTTGTTGGCTCTCTTAGCTAAGCTGGATGTAACAACAGATACAAAGTTTCTTCTCTGAGTGAGCCCATTTTAAAGACATGAAGCCTAAATTAGTCTTTGTCAACTCAGTTCTCTATGCCTTGGTAGAAATTCCAGATTGCTATATTATATTTCCCACCAATCTTGGTTTTTTGTACCACCTTGCAATTTGTTTTATATCATTACCCTCCTATTGATAAGTCTGCTTGGGAACTGTAAGCTAAAGGTCATTACCTACTGGGAGTCATCGTCTTGCAGAAGTGCATCCTGCAGTTATCCCAGGACTGGGTCGCTCTCTTGATTTCATGGCACCAAATTCTTCATAAATATTCTACCAGGGATTTCTAGATGCAAAACGGTGGCATAGCTTGTGAGATGAGTCACAGAAATGCAAATTGATAACAAAGAACTTGGCACACATTAAACTTAATTTTCTTTAAAATTACTGACTTGTGATTTAGTGTCCAGGGGTTTGGTACAGTGAAGATTTTCTTGTTTTACAAGTGTTAATGAGTTACAAAAAAGCAGCAAAAGAGCTAGGCTGGATGTTTTGCTCTTTTATACAACAGCACTAGGTTGTTTGGCTGCCTGATAGACAAACAAGGATGTACAGCACAAAGAATCACAAGGCCTGGATTTGAGTCCTTTCTCGTCTGCCTGCAAGTTTGTGACCTTGAACAAAGCATGCACCTCTACTTTTTACTTCTTCTTCAAAATGGGACTGACAATAATGATATAACCATGCCTACATCACTTATGCACTGGCAGAATGCATTCACTAAAAGGGTAGACGAGGTTTGTAAATTGTTAAGCCTAGTATCAGTTATACTTATTTTTCATTTTTAATATTGTATTGAGTTTTTGTGCATTTCATATAATACATCTTAATCAAATTTAGATCCCTCCCTGTCCCTCATAGCTTCCCCAACAGATTATAGGTATTCTGTCATATATGTTAAGTTCTATTCAGTCAAGCATTTCTATCCAGGTGTCCCTTGGTGCAAGTTCATTCACTGGAGTCTAGTCAGCCCATCTAGAGTCACTTCCTTAAGAAGATCTACTCTCCTTCACCCCACAGTAATCATTTGCCAATAGTTCCTTGGCTAGTGTTATAGAATAGGGGAATGGGCAGCATGCCCCAACCTAGTTATACTTATTTTTTTAAACAATTTTAGGATAGTTGAGAACAGTGGTTTGACATAGTTCTATTTCAGTGACCACTTCCTCTCAGTCTCTAATCCTTCATTCATTACAGAATCAACATTAAAAAAACTACAATACTTATTTTCTATATGATGACAACAGTGTTTGTTCAAGGTAAAAGATAACAGCCTGTGAAAGATAACTCTGGAATAAACCCTGAAGATATTTTTCAGACAGAAAAACACATCTTGTCATTATCTGGGACTGTGTGAGACATGAACTACGAGCACCTCTCTTATCTAGGTGCCTTCATTCCATTCCCTGATTATCAGGCAAATTGGGGGAAGCTTAGACCAGAGACTGAGGTTTAAAAACAAAAACTAAAAATAACCAAGAATATAAATCAAACAAAATCAACCTCAGATTTACATTTTCAACCATAATTAAAGGAATTTCATGCTAAGCATCATGGTATGTATGCTTGTGATTTTTTTTCCTTATAGGAGAATTGGAAACATGCACAATGCAGAGGACTCAAGCCTGAGAATCTAATTCACGGTTAGAAGCAGCATCAGGAACACACTGCAGTGGAAAACCCACTAGAATTGAATATTTATCTGTGTCTTTAAGAGGAGATATCACTGTCTGGTGTGAATGATCTGAATGATTTGCATAGAGAGCAAAGGAGAGGATGTTCCTAAAGGTGCTGCTATTTCACTGAGATTGTCAAAGCATAAAGGCATTGTCTACTGATTTCTTTCAGTAGCATTGTGAAATTTGCAGTAAGTGGATTATGACTTATCAAAAGGAATTTATTTCTTATATGCTTTTAAAATGTGGTATTTGGGTCTGGAGAGAGAGTTCAGTGGTTAAGAGCACTGACTGCTCTTGCAGAGGGCCTGGGTTCAGTTCCCAGCACCAACATGGTGGCTAATAACCATCTGTAACTCCAGGTCCAGGGTATCCAATGCCCTCTTCTGACCTCTACATGTACTACACAACATGGGTGCATGTACACACATGCAGGCATTACATTCATACACATAAAATGAAAATAAGTATTTTTTAAATGTGATATAATATCATTCTGTCAAAAATGTGAGAAATTATCTGCAATTAGATAAGAATTTGTGAATCTTTACTTAGTTTTTAATAGTATAAGTGGTTATAAACATACTCAGCTGGAGTGCTAAGGTTCTGAAAATGAGCAATAAAACTGATTCCTATATAGTCTCTTAAAGTTCATATGATATATTCATTTGAGCTACAAATTAAATGGGTATTATTGCAAAGTCCTTATTGTTACTCATTTATATTTTTAAGTTGTAATTTGATGGTTTTCTTGTACATAATAAAGTTAAATAACTAGAAAGTAGAGAAGAATATAACAAAAAACATTTTAGTCTTACTAATCAAAAATAATTATTACTTAGTATTCTTAGTTTTTCCCATGCATCTATCTAAGTATAAGATATATAATCAGGGGCTACAGAGATGGTTCATAGAAAGGAGACTTGCTACAGAAGCATAAGGAACTAAGTTCAAATCCCTAATACCTACATAAAAAGCTGAATATGGCTGCACATGTGTACTGGATGGCTTCAGTTGTCAACTTGACACACCTGGCTAGAGGGAACCTCACCTGAGGAATTTTCCTCCATTGATTGGCTTGGCCTGTCATCATGCCTGTGGGGCGTTTTCTTGATTGTTGAGTAATGTGGGAGGGCCCTTTCCACTATGGGTGATGTCACCCCTGGGCAGGTAGTCCTGTGTTAAATAACATAGCAGGCTAAGCACAGGCTAGGAAGCAAGTCAGTGAGAAGCATTTCTCTATGGTTTGTGCTCCACGTTCCTGACCTGAGTTCCTGTCTTTGCTTCCCTTGATGATGAACTGTGCTGTAAGCCAAATAAACCCCTTTTCCCCAAGTTGGTTTTGGTCAGTGTTTTATCACAGCAATAAGAAAGAAACTAAGACAGAAATTGACTAGTCTAGAAACTGGAAATAGTTACCAGAGAGTGGACTATTTCTGTGACAAACATGATCTAGTTGTTTTGGGAGGATTATGGAAGTTTGGGGAGCTTTGGACTGGAAAAGCCATTGAATGTTTAATGCTTACTGAGCTCTTCTTTAGGACTTTGAAGATAATGTTGAAAGAGGTATAGACAATGAAGCCCTGGCTTATAAAATTTCAAGGGAAGCAAAATCTATCAGGGATGGTTGTGTAATGTTTTGAATTGAGAATCTGTAATTTCTGGTCAGCTGGGGCTGAAAAATCATTGTGATTAAGAAGTGACCAGCACGACTGAAGTAAATCCTTCTCTTTACTGGGACAGTTGATGCTGGTTACCTGGGGCTGAAAAATCAGCTGTGAGTAACAAAAGACCAGCATCATTGAGATGACATCTTCTGAGAGTATTTCCTCAGGTTCAGCACATAGAAGCTATGGTGCAGAGGGGGCCTGAGGCTACATCTCAAACTTGGACTTGGTAATGTATAAGAGTCTCCTACTTGGTACCGGTTTTGAAGGCATGAAGGGATCCTAGAGAGAAGCTGAGGCTTTGCTCCCCTAAGAAGTCAGAAGAATCCGTTGGTGAAGGTGCAGCCTCAGTTGCAGTAGAGACCCCAACATATTGGCGATGCCATGACTATGGGCTGACCACCAAAGGCAGCAGCAGGTGTGGAGTGGAGCTGGCCTAAGTCTACCAGGCAAGCCATGTGTGTACTGTGGATGGCAGAGACAGAGAACTGGAACTTCCCCAAGCCCTTTGGAGCCCAGAAGATCATGAGTGAATCCCAGGTGTCCAGCAATAAGCTACTTTGCCAGACTTTGGTTTTGATTAAGTGTGCCTGATTCTTCCCATTTAAACTAAGATAGTACTTACCTTGTTTTGGATTTTATAGGAGCCCACAGTTAAAAGACTTTTAAAACAGACTTTGAACTGCTAAAGTTTATATATATATATAT
>NW_008354705.1:1779763-1784217 GCF_000622305.1 Nannospalax galili | reverse complement strand
TGTCTTTTTGAAACAGGGTCTCTCTGTAGCCACAGCTATCCTGGAACTCACTATGTAGACCAGGCTGGCCTTGAACTCACAGAGATCTGCCTGCCTCTGCCTCCTGAGTGCTGGGATTAAAGGTGTGTGCAACCATGCCCCACTGTGTTTATATTTTTTAAGGACTATGGAACTTTTAAAGTTGTACTGTTTTATGTTGTGATATTAATATTAATATAATATCTTGGGCACAAGAAATGGAAAGGTTGTGGTTCAATAGCAGTGTGTTTGAGTGTCAAGTTGACAAGGGGTCAATTGTGCTGGATAGCTTTAGTTGTCAACTTGACACACCTAGTTCGAGAGAACCTCAATTGAGAACTTATCTCGATTGGATTGGCCTTGTGGATATTATCTGTGGGACATTTTCCTGGTTATTGAGTGATGTGGGAGGGTCCATTCCACTATGGGTGATGCTGCCCCTGGGCAGGTGGTCCTGTGTTGTGTAAGAAAGCAGGCTGAGCACAGGCCAGGGAAGTAAGCCAGTAAGCAGCACTCCTCCACAGTTTCATCCCTGCCCTGAGCTCCTGCCCTGTCTTCCTTCCATGATGAACTGTAAGTTGAAAGTGAAATAAACCCTTCCCTCCCCAAGTTGGTTTGGGTAACTGTTTTCTCACAGCAATAGAAAGCTAACTAAGACAACATGCCTTACCTGTTACCTCAGAACCGGAGTGGGGAGAAGTGTGTGGAGACAGGTGGACCCCTGGAGCTCTCTGGCCAGCCTAGCTGAAGTACCACAGTTCCTGTTCCCCAAGAGATCCTGTCTTAAGTCAATAAAGCAACAAGTAATAAAAAAAGACACCTGACATCTCCCTTGACTTCCATATGTGCACACACATACATAGAGAATACACATGGGCACATACATACATGTAGCATACATACATGCACCAAAAACAAAAGATACATAACACACTCTGAAAATGTTGATTGTATTGTGTATTCAATCATATTTAATGATTCTGTCCTTTTTACTTAAAATTCTGTAAATATTATCCATGTTGTTAGATATTCCCCAAAGTATATTTACTTATGAAGAGAAACACATCATCGTATAAATATGGTACCTAATCAGTCCTCTATTGTTACACATTTTAGCTGTTTTCAATTTTTTGTGATTGCAAATAATTCTAACTAGCATTTCTGCACCTACATCGTGGTTAGGATTTTTGATTAATTTAGTCTATTGTCCTTGAACTATAATTATTTCAGAAAAATATGAATAATTTAAAAATCTTGATCCAAATGACTAAGCTGTTTTACAGATAGGTAATGCTGGCGTTCATTTGTACAGGTACATTGTACAAGTTCATTCTACAGAAACTATATATTAAAGCACTTTTAAAGCTAATTCTGCCAGTACATTTAGTTTAGAACATATCATTGACAGGTGAAAATAGCATATTATTATTCCTATATTATTAAGATAGATCAGTGCTGTCTGGAGATGTACTGTCCTTTGAGATACCTATTCAAGGTCTTTGTCCATTTCATTATTGTTTCTCAGTGTGCTGGATAAAGCTTTAGTGTCAACTTGACACACCTGGGTTGAGGGAGCCTCATTTGGGGAATTGCCTCCATTGGACTGGCCTGTGGCCGTGTCTGTGGGTCATCTTGATTACTGGGTCTGTGGGAGGGCCCAGTCCACTGTGGGTTGTACCACCCCTGGGCAGATGGGACTGTATGGTATAAGAAAGCAGGCTGAGGATGGGCCAGGGGAGCAAGCCAGTAAGCAGCATTCCTCCATGGTCTGTGCTCTAGCTCCTGCCTCCAGGTTCCCGCCCTGAGTTCCTGCCTTGGACTCCCAGACGAACTGTGACCCTGGAGATGTAAGCCAAATAAACTCTTTCCTCCCCAAGTTGGTAGTGGTCAGGTTGTTTTGTCACAGTAGTGTAGAAACAAACTAGGACATCATGCTCTTTTGTTGAACTTCACAGAGATGTAAATCTTTTGTTTTTGTTTGTTGTAAATCTTTAAAGGTATATTTCTATAGTTTCCAAAATACCTTCTCCCAATTTGTTAAAGATCTTTTGTTTTAAGTTACTTTAAGCCCAGAACATTTTTAATAAAAATTTTAAGTTAGCATACAAAGTAATGGCATTTCATACATATGAGCTTTTTTGATTTGTTCTAATTCATTCTTCTCCTCTACTGCCATGCCCATCCCCATCCCCCACACTCTCTTCCTGGTACCCTTCCTCCATCTAACTAGTCCCCCTTGTTTCCATGTCACATGGATTCCATTGCCCTCTCTTTTACTCTATCCTCATCTCTCTCTCAAGATCTCTTCCATTCCTCTCTTGGGTAAACCTACAACTTTTACACAAATAAAATTTTCTAGTGTTTTAGTAGTTTATGACTAATCTATGAAATAATCCAGTTGTTCATAGAGTTTTTATTTATTTATTTATTCATTCATTCATTCACTCATTCATTCATTCATTTGCCTTCTGGGGGAGGTTGAGGCAAGGTCTCTCACTAAACCTGAGGCTCCCTGTTTCATCTAGAGTACCTAGCCTGTGAACCCCCAACATCCACCTATCTCTGTCTCTCAATCTCTGGTATTAAAGTCGTGTATGATGCACCCAGCTTTTATGTGGGTGCTAGGTTCTCATTTTGGGGCAGCAAGCACAACTGAGCCATTTCCCCAGCCCTAGACTTTTAATTACTTAAATCTATATAATATGAAATTAAAATCAAACTTTTAATAGCCTTTGTCAAATTTGTCTTTTCACTTACAATATAGGCTATGCAATATGTTACATTTTTATGTATGTATAATAAAACTTATTTCAAGATTAACTCCACTATTTATTTGACAAGCCAGGCATTTCTTCCACAGACCCCATATTACCACAACCTCTGTAATTTTACAATATACTTTAGCAATGATTAGAGCAAGTTATTTCCCTAGCACAAACTCTTTATCTAGATTATTAAATAAGTTTTTCAAGAATTACCATAAATCTACAAATTAATTCTCTAGCTCTGAGACACATTCTTTGTCCTTTTATCCTGAAATTGATGTAACACCTCCATAATTTGACTATTACTTTATATTAGCAAGTAAAGATTTTTTTCATGTAATTTTGTAAAATTCATTACTCAATATCTCATGATTTTTGTTACTATTGATAAAGAGGAGTTTATCCCATTCATCTTCTAATTATTCATTTTAGATGTGTAGTGAAGTCATTGATATTTTAATACTATTTTTGTCTCATCCTGTATTAGTCAGGGTTCTCCAAAAAAACAGAACCGGTAGAATGAATATATATGTATAGAGATTTATCAGCTTAGCTCACAGGATAGAGTCCGAGTAGTCCAACAATGGCTGCACCACACTGGAGAGACTGAGAATCTGTAATCACTCAGTCCACAAGGCTGGATGTCTCAGTAGTCCTAATCTGGCGCTGAAGGTCTGACAAATTCCAAAAGATCAGCTAGTTTTCAGTCTACAACAGCAAGATGAACTCACCAGCCAGAGAGAAGGCAAGCAGCAAGAAGCCTGGCATTCTCCTCTGCCTTGGTCTTTAATAAGGGCTGCCATCAGAAGGTAACACCCACATTTAGGGTGTGTCTTCCAGCTTCAGATGATCCAATCAAGAAGATCTCTTTCATTTCAGTTAATCCCAGATCCAGTCAAGTTGACACCCAGGATTAGCCATCACAAGTCCATCCCTTGTCAACCTGACACCCAATAGGATCTCTCTATGTCATTGTTTCAAATGAAAACAATGTTGAGGTCATAATTTCACCTAACATGAGATAACTATCCCATCATACAATGACCAATGCATTATATATCTTAGAGTAGGTGATAAGGTCTTTGAGGAATGCTTAGTCCTTTAGTGTCTCATAACCCAATATAATCATATAGGTTCACAACACTTAACCACTTAACACATCTCGATTACATATTCAAAAAAGAATAACTCAAGTATCTGCTTAACATGTGTATACATGTACAAGTGTATTCTTAACCAAATAGGACAAGAATACTCATGTCAATTACAATCCACATTTCTGCAACTGGTCACATGGCTCAAGTTGGTATTTGTAACTACCTTCCTCTACGACCCATTCTGTATTTCCTCCACCATCAGCAAGCACCTCTGCAGGTCTTGGCTCGTTCCCTGGAGGAGTGACCCATACTTTCATCCATGAAGGGTCTGGGCCATTTGTTGTCCTGTCTGGATTGGGTTGTTGCAGTTTCCCATTGACCTTAATCACAGGACATGGTAACACCAAAAGTCGTCCTAAGGAATCTCCTGCCTTCCAGATATAATCTTCATTACATCCATTGTGGAGAACAAGTCCAATTTCCCCCTGGTAGTCTGGGTCAATCACCCCTCCTAATACTGTTATTCCTTTCTTAGCCTGCTGACTTAAGGGCATCAGAAGCCCAAAGTGTCCAG
>NW_008354705.1:1777735-1779166 GCF_000622305.1 Nannospalax galili | reverse complement strand
AGGAAAGGCAAATCCATAACCAGAATAAGTGTCTATTCCTGTAAGGACAAAATGCTGTCCCCTCCAAGATGGAAGTGGTCCAATGTAGTCAACCTGCCACCAGGTTGCAGGCTCGTTGCCATGGGGAACAGTGCCATATCGGGGTCTAGTGTTGGTCTCTGCTGTTGGCAGATCTGGCACTCAGCAGGAGCTGTAGCCAGGTCAGCTTTCGTGAGTGGGAGTCCATGCTGTTGAGCCCATGCATAACCTCTATCTCTGCCACCATGGCCACTTTGTTCATGGGCCCATTGAGCAATGACAGGGACAGCTGAAGAAAGAGGCTGACTATCCACAGAGCGAGTGGAGCAGATGGCTATCATCTGATCTACTTGGTTATTGAACTCATCTCCTGAAGCCACCTTTTGATGAGTATTTACATGAGACACAAGTATGTTCACATCCTTTGCCCATTTGGAGAGATCTATTCACGTATTTCTTCCCCAAATGTCTTTCTTACCAATTTTCCAATCATGTTCCTTTCCAAGTCCCTGACCATCCAGCCAAACCATTGGCTACAGCCCATGAATCAGTATATAATCGCACTTCTGGCCGTTTCTTCTTCCAAACAAAATGCACGACCATGTGCACTGCCCAAAGTTCTGCTTGTGAAGACTTTCCTTCCCCAGTGTCCTTCAGGGTTGTTCCAGAAATTGGTTGTAATGCCGCAGCTGTCCACTTCTGAGTAGTGCCTGCATAGCGTGCAGAACCATCTGTAAACCAAGCCCTAGTCTTCTCTTCCTCAGTCAACCAGTCATCGGGCACACCCCATGATGCCATAGGTGCATGCTTGAGAACAGGAGGCATCATAACAGGAGTAGAAACCATAGGCATTTGGGAAAATTCTTCATGTAACTTGCCTGTACCCTCCAGGCCTGCTCAAGCCTGATCACGTATATACATTTGATAATGGATTGTTACTGTGCACGCCCTACTTTATGGCTTGAGGGGGGTCAGAAAATACCCAGCTCATGATGGGCAGCTCCAGTCGCATGGTGACTTGGTGGCCCATTGTTAAATGTTCAGTTTCTACTAAGGCCCAATAGCAGGCTAAGAGCTGTTTCTCAAAGGGAGAATAGTTGTCTGCAGATGAAGGCAAAGCCTTACTCCAAAATCCCAATGGCCTCCGCTGTGAATCCCCTATGGGGGCCTGCCAGAGATTCCAAACAGCATCTCTATCTGCCACTGATACCTCAACCACCATCGGGTTTGCTGGATCATATGGCCCAAGGGGCAGAGCAGCTTGTGCAGCAGCCTGGACCTGTTTAAGGGCCCTTTCCTGTTCCAGGCCCCACTCAAAGGTAGCTGCCTTCCGAGTCACTTGATATATGGGTCGTAGTAACACACCCAGATGAGGAATGTGCTGCCTCCAGAATCCAAACAGGCCCACCAAGC
>NW_008354705.1:1759358-1777659 GCF_000622305.1 Nannospalax galili | reverse complement strand
ACCACTGAACTCCTAGAAATTTCACTGAGGTAGAAGGCCCTTGAATTTTGGTTGGATTTATTTCCCATCCTCTCATGCACATATGCTTTACCAACAAGTCCAGACTGTCTGCTACCTCCTGCTCACTGGATCCAATCAGCATAACATCATCAATATAGTGGACCAGTGTGATATTTTGTGGAAGAGTCAGGCAATCAAGATCCCTTCTAACCAAGTTATGGCACAGTGCTGGAGAGTTAATACACCCTTGAGGCAGGACAGTAAAGGTATACTGTTGGCCTTGCCAGCTGAAAGCAAATTGCTTCTGGTGGTCCTTATGAACTGGTAAAGAGAAGAAAGCATTTGCCAAATCAATAGCTGCATACCAGGTACCAGGAGACATAATCTGCTCGAGTAAGGAAATCGCATCTGGTACAGCAGCTGCAATTGGAGTCACTACTTGATTAAGTTTTAGATAGTCAACTGTCATTTCTGTCCTAGTTTGTTCTTCATTGCTGTGACAAAATACTCTGACCACTACCAACTTGGGGAGGAAAGGGTTTATTTAGCTTACATATCCTGGGTCACAGTTCATCAGGGAGCCCAAGGTAGGAGCTCAGGGCAGAAACCTGGAGGCAGGAGGCACACGCCATAGAGGAATGCTGCTTACTGGCTTGCTCTCGTGACCCCTGCTCAGCCTGCTTTCTTATGCAACACAGGCCCACCTGCCCAGGAGTGGCACCACCCACAGTGGGCTGGGCCTTCCCACATCACTCATCAAGAAGATGCCCCTCAGACATGACCACAGGCCAGTCCAATAAAGGAAATTCCCCAATTGAGGCTCCCTCAACCCAGGTGTGTCAAGTTGGCACTAAAGCTCTCCAGCACACATCCCTTTACTGAATTATATTGATTATTTCTAATGAAAGTTTCCTTCTGTATGTGTGTGTGTATGTAGACATACATCTTCAAGTAATAACAATTTTATCTATTCCTTCAAAGTATATCAATTTCTTCTTTTACTGCATGGCTGTAAATTCAAGAGCTATGTGGTTCTGTGGTACAATGAATGGTACATTTGACTTCTAAACTCAAGGGCCAAGAGTAAGTGGCCACTACTATAGAATAAGGTTTTTTAAATCCTTTTTATTCTCCCAATCTTAGCTTAAACATCAGCTAGTAAAAACTTTTTGACCAATGGCCTGTATAGCATCCTACAAACGTCCTGTCCATTTTATCTCCCTGTTTGCTAATTCCCTTTACAGTACAAGCTGAATACCACATCTTCAACAGTGCTTAGGTCCAGAAACATTTCAGATTTGGAAACTTTGGGGATTTTGGAATACTTACATACACATAAAGAGATACCTTGGGGATGGGGCCCAAATCTAAATACAAAATCCATACACAAAATTCATTTTTGTTTCATATACACACCATCCATGTAACTGAAGGTAATTTGATACAATCCTTATAGGGGCACCTGTGTTTCAATTGAGATCTGTCATGTGACCCACATTTAGAATTTTCCATTTGAGATGTCAGGCCAGTGCTCAAGAAAGTTTTGAAATTTTTGGATTTTCAGGTTAGAAATGCTCAGCCTGCATTTCTTATATGAAAATAATTTTCCCTCAGCATACACAGATTATTACTTTTTAAAATATTTTATCATTTTTATTTTATGTTCATGAGTGTATTGCCTGCGTGTTTGCAAGTACACCCATGTCCTGCAGTGCCCAAGGCAGTCAGAAGAGGGTGTAGTATCCCCTGGAACTGGAGTTACATATGGTTCTTAGCCTCCATATGGGTGCTGGGAATTGAACCCAGGTCCTCTGCAGACCGCCAAGCCATCTCTCCAGCTCCACAGCCTATTATTTAACACCCATCATGGAGTTGGTCAATAAACATGGATTCCATTTCTATTTAAGTGGAGAGATCTTTGATGCTTCATATAGAGCAAAATTTTGCTAACACTTTCCTATAAATATTTTTATTCTAAGAAATATTTTCGTTACAGCTTTTGGTATTGTTTTATGAGGAATAAGTGCTGTGTTATCAAATTAATTTTCATAATGTTGTATTAAAATTATAGCCTATTGCTTCAAATATATTGTCTCATTGACCTTATATGCCCAAAATATTACAGATACATTTTCTAATAAAAATCATCCTTGAAATTATCACTCCAATTTGACATGGTTGTAGATAGGGTTCAAACATACTAATGAAGTTAACTTTTCAATGTGGTACTGGGGATTTTTTCCGCTGTAGTCACAGAGAGATCCAATCAATAATTTTGTCAGTTATCATAATGTCTTGAGTGTCAGTAGTGTTATGATGGTCTAAGTTACATACTTCATCTATTTTTCAAATGAAATAATTTGCATGTGATGGGAAAAATTTGTGCCTTAACAACTTGAAAACTCATCAAATGATTAGTATGTAAATACTTTTGAGAAGTAATTGTCATATAAATTTCAGAACTTCTTCCATAATTGTAGATTCTTTCCTTCAGTTTCTGTTTTTTTCTGAAGCAATTAAATCAGTGTCCAGTTTCATTTTCTATATGTAAAATTAATTAGTTCTCTTTAAAGGATATTCAATAACATATACAGAACAAAATAAACACATAGAGCCCCTCCACTTAGAGCTAATTTAATTGACACTACACTTTCAATCAAGACCTTTCTTATTTATTTATAACTGTATACACATTTTTAAAAAAGAATATTATGCTATATACACAAAATCTTATATTTTTCAATCAACACCGTATCATGCCAATGACCACATATCTTTGCATTTTATTTGAACATATGACTTACGTGAACAGAATTCTACATAATAAATAATCATTTATTTCACCAATGAACATTTATTTCTAATATATCATTGGGTGGCCAAGTGTGGTGGCACACGCCTTTAATCCAAGCACTAAGGGGATGGAAGCAGGCAGATCTCTGTGAAATCAAGGCCAGCCTAGGCTACACAGCAAGTTTCAGGCCAGCTTGGACTACAGGGAAACCCTGTCTCAAAAAGATCCTAAAACAATTCCATTGTTATGTTGTAATAAACTTCCTTGTAATAAACTTCCTTGATATTTACTTATATTCCTCTATGAAAAATTCTTTTAAATGAAAGTAATTTTATAAATAAAATTAGTGTCTATAAAAATTTACTTTTTGCCCAAGTATTTGAAACTACATATTTCACTGTCTTTTACAACATACCACTAAAATATTTCTGCCAGCTTGAGAAGAAAACTGTTTCATAGTATTTAAATTTAAGTGTATTTGATTAATTACTATAAATAATTCATATTTTATTGAAAATTCATCCCTCTGTGAAGTGTTTATTCAACCAATTTGACCAATTATGTTTTATAAATAGTCCTTACATGTTGAATATATAAACTTTAGTTTAACCTTCATAAATTATAAGTAAATTGCTCAAATTACTTGACAATTAAGTAAGCCAGGATTATAATCCATTTTATTCCTTGGTATTTAATTAATGTTTCCTTACACTATAATAATTTAATATTACCAGGGATATGACCTTCAGCAAAATATTTCCCTTCCCTATGTCTGGTTGGTTAATTATTGCATAGGTATTAATATATCTAAATATTTATTGTATATGAATAATATTCATTACATTTTCCAAATAAAATATTGAAGGCTGATACAGCATAGCTGTAGAGAACTTGTGTGCACATGGCCATGTGATAGACCCTTAACACTGCAGAAAAAATTTAAAAATGGACGCAACACACAGATAGTTGTAAGTCTTCTTGTTTCTCTTTTTCATGAAGCAGAATTTCCACATATAGCCAGGTTGGCCTGGAACTCACTATGTATCCCAGACTGGCCTTGAATTTATAATCCTTCTGCCTCAGTCTCTTGAGTACTATTTTGCCCATCAAAATTCAAACACTCATACACATAAAATGAAAATGCACAAATAATATTTTTTTAAAAAGAAGTACTATTTGTAATTCTATTTATCAGATGTTCATTCTTTAGATAAAAAGTTGAAGTTAGAAAGAGGTAAGAGTAGAGCACACGTGATAATTGTGTGATTGATCACTGGGTGAATTAGTAGATTCTAGAAGACTGTAGAAAAGAAAATGGGCTAGAGAGATGGTTCAGCAGTTAAGAGCATTTGCTGCTCTTGCAGAGCACCAGAGTTCATCACCAGCACCCACGTGGTGGCCACCAATCACCTGTAACTCAGCTTCTGGGGATCCATCGCCCTCTTCTGGTCTCCACAGGTCCTGCAATCATGTGGTGCACATATATACATTTAGGCAAAACACTTATATACATAAAATTGTTTAAAACTGGACACTGGAGAGCTGGCTCAGCAGTTAAGAGCACTGCCTGCTCTTGCAAAGGACCTGAGTTCAGTTCCCAGCACCCACATGGTGGCTAACAACCATCTGTAACTCCAGATCCAGGAGATCTGATGTCCATCTTCTGGCCTCTACAGGCATTGCATGACACAGATGCACTTACACTCATGTGGGCAAAATACTCATACAAATATAATAAAAGTAAATAAAAAATATTTCAAAAATTTAAAAATTGAGTAATCAAAAAAACAGAAAAGGAGTAGGAAAGAAATGCATAAAATGTTGGACTGAATAAGCCAGCCACTGGTGCGTCTGTCTCCATTTTTAGTCTTTTTTCTTCTCTATTCTGGGGTACTTGACTCACTGCCTGATACAATAGTTATTGTGATTATTATAAGAACCAGAGAAAAAACAATTAGAATTTCTGAATCCTAAAGAAACTTCTCTACCAAAATTAAGTATTCTTAGCAGTGTAGCAAAGAGGGGCTATAAAGATAGGGCTGAGACCTGAGAAGTTCCTTGGTTCAAGTCTACCTGAAATCTTTCTAAATGCATTTTCTTGAGATTGCAGAGGTGAGCAGGCCCCATTTCTCCTGGGCCTCATCTAATCTAGCAGCTCAGTCTCTGGTTTAGCATTCACCTTCCAATGCATAACTCTTGTCCTACACCGGAGACTTAGCAGGAGCCTTGTTATGTGAGACTATAACACCGAGACTAGGCTTGAGTTAAGGATTTTGTTTTGTTTTGTTTTTTTTAAGAAGTCTTCTTTCTTTAAATTTTATTGATTGATATGAAATACACAAAACTCAATAAAAAGTTTTATAAAGAAAAAGAAAAGAAAACATGTGGACCTGAGTTAGATCCCCAGAGTTCATAATTTTTAAAAAATTATTGATTGATTGATTGATTGATTGATTGATTGATTGATGTAGCGGGCATGAGTGTGCCGTGGTACATGTGTGGAGATCTGTCTTAGTTTGTTTCTTCATTGCTGTGACAAAACACTCTGACCAATACCAACTTGGGGAGGAAAAGGTTTATTCCACTTACAACTCCCAGGTCGCAGTTCATCAGGGAGCCCAAGGTAGGAACTCAGGGCAGAAACCTGGAAGGAGGAGCTGGAGCACAGGCCATGGAGGAACTGCTTACTGGCTGCTTACTGGCTTGCTCCCCTGGCCCATCCTCAGCCTGCTTTCTTATGCAACACAGGCCCACCTGCCCATGGGTGGCACCACCCACAGTGGGCTGGGCCCTCCTACATCACTCATCAAGAAGACACCCCTCAGACATGGCCACAGGCCAGTCCAATAGAGGAAATTCCCCAATTGAGGCTCCCTCAACCCAGGTATGTCAAGTTAACACTAAAGCTATCCAGCACAAGATCCGAGAACAATTTTAGATGTTTGTCCTCTTCCTCCATGATGGGATCCTGGGATTAAACTTAAATCATCAAGCTTACAGCACAAGCGCTTTCACCAGCTGAGCCATCTTGTTCAGATTTAAGTTTGCTCTTCCTCCATTTGTATGTTTATTATCATCTAAAGGTGTTTGGGTGACTCTCACAGCCCTACTATGAAATGGGTTACAGTAAATAATACTCAAATATTCTACCCTCTCCAGAAGAATTCTCAAACTGAGTTAAATGTTCTCTTAATTAGAGATAAATATGAACAGTAACATGAATGACTTCTGGCAAGTTCCTAAGCCACTATTTCCTCAGCCACAAAACAGAGGTAATGACTTTCCTATCTGCTTCATACAATTTCATGAGATTCGGTGGATAACCTTTTTTTCACTTCTTTTTTATCAAGGCTTTTATGTGTCACAAAACCCACACTATCCATTAAAACCCTCTTCAGTCTAGCTTCAGCATTGCTAGTCACCTCTCCCCACTTGATCATAATTCCATCCTGTGAAAGATCCCAAGGTTAATAATACAGGAGGAGTAAATCTGCTAAGGCAGCTTTCATTTCCAAATCAGAGACATTTGTCCTAACAAGCATCCTATGTCTTATTCATCTGTCTCTTGTGACAAAGAGCATGTACAGGTCTACAGATGGGTCTGGGTTTTCACTGCCTTTTTGGCTCAAGGACCCCTCCAAGTATCCAACATCAGCAAATCAGATAAATGTAAAGTTACTTAAACCCTATATGTCTATGCCAAGAAGGTGACTGTAAAGTATTTGAAGAGATAAAGAACAGAATCTGTGACTATTGCTGGGAAGCATTAGGTAAGACTTTTTTACCATAACAGTATGGGCCAAAGAACTTTTCAAATCCCAACTAGTCCTTTTCAAGAAGAATTAGTAACCCATAGTATTATTACAAAATGAAAGCTATTGTCCTGGTTCCAAAGTTCCTGAATTGCATGAGAAGATTATATTTATTTATTTTCAGACAAATTAAGATTTGACACTACTCCCAGAGAATTTTGAAAACATTCATTTCAAAATGATCTATAGTTTCATATGTGCCTTTATCAAATGATGGTAAATATGACCTTTTCTGGCATCAAAAGGGATCCATGGCTACAGATTCCTCCAAGGACACATAGACTTTTAGCTTTGTTTCCCTCCCTACATATCATCCTTCTGTTTTGCAAAGATTTAAAATTATCTGCTTTACATCCACATGTAAGTATTTAAAAAAAAAAAAAATGGAGCTGACTCAGAGGTTAGGAGCACTGAATGCTCTTGCAGAGGATCCATCTTCAATTCCCAGAACCCATATGAAGGCTAACAACTGTTCATAACTCCAGTTCCAGGGGAATCCAACACCCTCTTCTGACCCCTGTGGGCACTGCATGACATGGGTGCACTTGCATACATGCAAGCAATACACTCAAACACATAAAATAAAAATAATAAATAAACTTTTTAAAAGAAGAATGTAACAACTCTTAGGTAAGCACTTTGAAGTTGAAAGTTCCAGGCAGTAAAGTCCAGCAAACTTCTGTTTTTTCAAGTTGACATGTCAAGGTAGATGGGAGAAAATTTCACAAGATCTTACCTCAAGATGAAGAGCTTTCAGCAATCAATGTATGCTGGGGGAGGGAGAATCATTTTTCTGAAGGCCCTAGCTCCCTAAGAGGTTATCTAATCCCAAGTGGTCAGCTCTAAACCCAGGTACACATGAGCACCCCTAAAAGTAACAATAATAATTTAAAATTAGAAACAGAAATTGAGAGGGAGTGAGGGGGACATGGGAGGAGTTGGGGGCCCTGGAAGGGATGGAAATAATGCATATACAATACTCAGGTATGAAACTCTCAAAAATAAAATGGATATTTTCAAAACCTTTTGTGTGTGTGTGTGTGTGATGGGGTTCAAGGCCAGGGCCCTGTACTTGCTAGGCGGGTATTCCGCCCTTGAGGTATATCCCCGGCTCCTCCAACAAACTAAAACATCATCTCTTATAAGTTAAATAGAAAAAGGTACGTACTCTCATTGCAAGTAACATTTGTCCTGAAATGATATCTGCAAAAAATTAAACAAACCACTTTTTATTACCATTCCACTCCTCCCAATTAAGTCTATGGCTTCTTTTTAATCATGGTATCTGCTAGTCAGTGTTTTTCCTGCTATTGACTCATAAACTAATAAGATGACCAACTGTAGCAGGTAAAACAGGAGAGCCATCATTACAAAGTGTTTCATTTTGCTCCTCTCAGGGCATGACAGTAGTCATCTAAACCTGGCAGCATGGTTGGCTGCTTTCCCAATGGGGATAATCAAGCTGTTTCTGCTCAGCTGTTGGGTCCAGATGTTAGGGACTTGCATTACACATCACTCCAGTGGTAAATCTGGGATGCTACTCTTTTTGTTTATAGGGATTCTGAGTTTCCTGTGCTGCTGAGCGGGGGGAGGAGTCTCTTCACAAATTACTTTAGATGGTGTGTGATGTGTCAAGGTACAGGCTGTTTCACTCCTGGAGGTGAGTCAATGGCTATGTATGTAGGGAGCCTTATAGAGAGGATAGAGATAACATTACATCTCAGCAAGACCCATCACTTGGACTGTTATATACAACTTGCCAATGAAGCCCATGCCCAGCAGCCTCATGATTTTGTCCATGGAAAGAGCCCATTTTGGCAGAGACTAGATGGTGTCTCCTGTGTGAAGACACTCCAAACATGTAAAGTACTGGCCTCCTTCCCATCCTCCTTACTTCTTTCACCATCCAGTTTGGAGTGGTCAGGTTGGTCACCTAGCCTCTTTGAATATCTGTTGTACATGGGTTAAATTCATGCACTCTTCCTTTGGGTTTCTGAAAGGACTTTTTCCTTTCAAACAGCCAAGGACTTGATATCAAAATATACAACAGAAATTGTCTTCCATAGTCTTTTCTCTATTGAGTCAGGAAAACCAAATTTGGAAAACAAAAATTAAACAGTTTCTCTCCTATAATAATCCAACATACTTAGAAGTAATGAGCTGAGGTGGAGAGAGGTGTTAAGTGGGGTGCAAGTGCACTGCTGTCTTTTAATACGGTCTCTTCACACTGGCCAGAGCTCCCGAGTCTTCCAGCAGTCAGGGCACCCAACAGAGGTGATACTCTGATTCCTATCCCTTCTACTCCAGGACTTGTTCAACAACTAAGCTGCCTCTGCCAATTCATGAAGGGCCAGAGGAGGGCAAGGAGCCTCACTGGCAAAGCGCCCCCTTCTCCATTATACAATGTCACCTCAAGTAATATATTGCCATAAAGTACAGTCTTAAGAGTTTTTCTGAAATGAAGTCAATGTACTATTGGAAGTTGTCATAAAACATGAACCATATAAGTGTTTCTTCTTGAAGTAATGAGCACGATTCCAAATGAAGACATAATTAAAAGAAATGATTCTTAAAGAGCTGAGCATAAAAAGATTTTACTATCAGTGTAACAATAGTAATGCCTCCTTTTTGAATATACGCTCTGGAATACAGTGCATCAGTTTGATAATGTATCTAACAATTCTAAGTCATGAATATCTTCACATTTTACTGATGAAGAAATTGAGACTGAGATTAAATCACTTGCTTACCTCCGCATACTCAGTAAATGTGGAAGCCAAGGTTCAAACCCTAGATGTTGTCCCTAAAAATTGTGCATCAGAACCAACCACAGATCTGGCTGACAGTCTAGAGGCCCACTCACCTCCAGTGACAGCTGTTAGCCAAGTTCTTGGTGCCACTTCAGTTGCCCAGGTATAGGGCTGTGGTTCAAAATCCAGAGCATGGCTTTTGTGGGTGTATGTTTCTAAGATATTAGTTCCTCTGTGATGCAGTTTCTCACAATTTAAGTAGAGATTGAAAAAGATTATAACAGTGTCTTTATCAGATAGTTATTCTGAGAACTAAATAAGTCAGCATACATGTTCCACCTCAAAGGACATCTTGACTGGGTAAATGTAATTACTATTATTGACCCAACACACTGTTGATCAGATTCTCCATGACACAACAGATCACACCAGGCAGTATATGTCTGTGAGGTACCATTTCAGATTCGAGAATTTTAGATCACAGGAATAAGCATCTAATCACATACAAAATTTGCAGGGCATTTTCACCTTTTAGAAACTATAAATTTGATACAAAAATCATATGACATATCCTTTGGACACCCAAGGAATATATTTCCTTCTGTGTTTTAGAGTAACATCTTGTTGAACAGTTACTTTTTCAACTGAATGTGAGCTACAATCCAATTGTTTAAATATATATTAAGTCAAACTTGTTAGATTTTAAGTCCTAGACATGTTTATGAGACAAATGCTTACTTTTATCAAATTGTAATTAGGATGCAGGTTGCTGGTTATTATGAGAAAATATCGGTACATTTCAGACAGTTGAAAGTAGTGTCTTGTCAAGCAATCCACTTCACAATTTCACTTACTATGGACAATAAATGTGCATTGTATTCACAAAGCACTACCCCATCAAACTAGTTCTAAAATAAGAATGATCTAGATAATCAGATATTGTTTACTGTCAATGTACAAGTTCAACAGTGACTTAGAAATAAATTTATATGTGAAAAATCCTCTTAATTAGGTTTGCTTGAAGTTCTTTTGAGAGAAGATTGTTTCAGATAAGCTGAAGAAAAAGAGCCTAAAATATTTATAACATGTTTATTTACTCTTTCGTTATATTCTTACAGAATAACTATGATCTCCTTCTTTGCAAATGACCAAGGCAGGTGATTCACAAATACCATGCCAACAACTGTTACTATATCTTGCTATTAAACTCTACTTAATTTTTTAAAGTTTGTTTTCACATTTATTTAGTGAGTGAGTATGTGTGTGTGTGTGTGTGTGTGTGTGTGTGTGTGTATGTATGTGTGTACACATCATGGCATTTGTGTGAGGTCAGAAGACAGCATGTGGAAATTGGTTCTTTTCTTGTACTAAGTGAGCCCTGAGGATCAAACTGAGGTTGGAAAGATTAGTGCCATCTTACTGGAACTTTACTTAAAATTTAAATCTCATAAATTTAGTTTCTAAAAGAACACTATGTGTCTCCTGATAATTTGATGTGGTTCAAATATCAAACATTATCAAAACACTAAACAGGTTACTATTAAACTTCATATATGAAAACTCCAGTTGAACTGTGCTTTTTCTGTTCAATTCATTGTCAAACGCATTTATAAATTCACAACCTAGAATTAATATTTCTATCCCAAACATTTTAAACTAAATCATTTCTATTTTTGTTAGAAACAAAATCTACTCTGGCACTAACTGTGTTTATGTTCACTTTTGACATTCAATTATATTTATGTTTCAGTACAACCACTGGCTCTTCCAGTAGGTATTTTATAGTTGTAAACGGACCCAGCGCTTTTCAATGTCTCCATCTTATAACCCTGGAGTACCATTAGTCATCATTAGGTGGGATTCTGATGAAGGAACAGAGGATGCAGATAATGGAAATACTAATATAAAGATGTGGATTGTGGTGAAAAAAAATACTGTGTTCATGAACTATTTCTAGTTAAAATTCCAGGAACAAGATAGTCCTTTATCTAGTGAAGGTCTTGGAACGTGTCAAAGAATGTGGACATGAGCAGACAGCCTCCATGTTTATGAAATGCTTCCCTTAGAACCTGCATCATACATTAAAATCTGTGCTGATTTATTGCCATAGGATTTTTACGGCTTATGTATCAGGTAACATAAATTGTGCATGCTGTAAAATAGCAGAGGTCTAAAGCACATGAGTCAAGCAAATGGTAGTTTATACCTGTCCTAGTTTTCTTCTCCTGCAGTGATAAAATATTCTGTCCAAATGTAACTTAGGAGGAAAGGGTCTATTTCAGCTTACAGGTTATAGTTCATAACTAAGGGAAGTCAGGGCAGGAACTTAATGCAGAAGACATGGAGGAACACTGCTTGCTGCTTCACTTTCGGCCCACTCATACTCAGCTAGGATCCTTACACAGCCTAGGACCACCTGCAGGGAAATTCACTGCCCGCAGTGGGCTGGGTCCTCCAACATCAATTAACAATTACAGTCCCTCACAAACATGTGCACAGACCAACCTGATAAAGACAAGTACTCAATGAGGACTCTTCTCAGGTGATTCTAGACTGTGTCAAATTGACAGTTACTGCCAACTAAAACAACATCATACCAATAATACACTATTAAAATTTTTATTATAATGTGCAGCTATAGTATTTGAAACCTGAATTGCAGAAAAAGAGAATGAGAGCTATCCGTTGAGATATTACTAACATAGTTATAACAACATGTGGTGTAAAATCACAAAATCAGTTTCTGTGCATCAGTATTTATTGGGTGGTCTGTAAATCTGAAGATAGTTGACTGTCTCTCTCAAAGGTGGATAGTCATCAAAAGATGTATGTAAATTTTATTATGTAGGCCTATAAAAGTTACTGTGGGTGAGAAGAAAAATTTTTTGGGACATCTACAACAGCATCCCACAAAAGTTGACATTTTGAAATGTGAGTTTGAAGAATGTAAACAAGTTCACTCAGCACAAAATGGATAAGTATTTTAATAAAGAGGAAGAGAAAATGAAATTACAAGCGTGGCAAAACAGGAGGAGCTTAAAGGGCTGCGGAAGTTTGCCAGGGGTGTTGTGACGGAGTTAGGAAGAGACTGTGGGGTTTGGCATTATAAACCAGGCTAGACGAGTTGTATTTCATCCTGGAAGCAGGGTTGGAGAGGCAGTTAAGGTATTAAGGAGGAAAGTCACAGATTTGTTTTAAGCATATTACAGTGGCAGTCGCTCTCCCTGATGAGAATCTATGGTAATTATAATTCTCTACCACTGGGAACCATGTGAATTCTTCCTCAGTAGACACTGAACAATGCCAATTATCAAGCAAAAGTGATCTTAGGTTGAATTGTCCTAATATAACATTGAATTGCCCTTTTATAACTATATAGACGTACATGCATATGTGTGAAAGATTTGCCTAAATCTCATTCATGGGTTAGTGTATTAATTCAAGAATATGCAGTGTATACTCACTATGAATTATGCACTGTAATAGACCTGAAGACAGATGGAAAAGTGGCTCACCACTTTTCCAAAACAAAAACGAAACAAAATCAAAACAAAACAAAATCTCAGATGAACTGTTTGCTATTAAATAATTTATTCATTCATTCAATGACTGTTGTGGTTTAAATGTCTGTCCCTTTAGAAAGTTCAAGTTAAGATTTAATTACATTTTAATTGACCTTGTGTAAGACTAAAGCCATTGTAACAAAAGAGTGAGTTCTGTGGAGTGAGAGATTGACAGGATGTGAAGGAATTTGCTCTTTAAACAATGTAACAGAAAGAAAGGTTTACTTAGTCCACTGCAAGGGGAAAGGGCTGGGCAGCAATAGGAGTACTGTTGGCAGGTAAGGCCACAGCACCTCCATGCTGGAGCAGTACTAGTTGGGAAAGGGTGAGCCACTTTCTGTACTTTTGTGTTATTCCTGTCATGTAAATGAGGGCAGTTTAGACTGGTCAGTTTTCAATCCTGGGAGGTTATCCTAGTCTCTGCACATGGAATTTCCAGTCACATAATCCCCACCATGCAAATAAGGGCAGTCCTGGTTAATCAATGTTCAGTCCCTGGCAAAGCCTAAGATTACAGGATGGCAGCTCGGGTATCAGGTTACAGCACTCCACAGCAGATAGAAATCCAGTTAGAGGTGAGTTCCTTCTGGTTGGGAGATTTCAAGCTTGTGGGAATTCCCTGATGGGAACCTGGTCTCTGTTTTGGTCTCCTAGCAACGTTCCTCTCCACACAACTTCAGCTCCCTTCTCTTACTCTTGAAGGCTTTCTGCCTTCTGCCAAGTGAATGCCAGGCCTTGTTCCTCTCTGGAAGACTCAGTATACTCAATATACAAGGTACCATATGGAATTAGAACCACAAACCTGCTGTCATCTTGGCCTTATATTCCCAGTTCCAGAACTGCTCACCAACACATTCCTGTTCTATCTCAATGACCATGTCTCAGGTATTCTAACAGCACAAAACGGACCAACACAAACTATTTAAAAACACTGGAGGGTCTGAAATATGCTGGCTACTATTTCAGGGGCATGCTGATAGAAAAGTAGACATTACTATTATTGTGCAGTGTGGGTTACAATAATGCAATGCAGAATAAAGCAGGAGAGCTTTAGATCCGTTTTGTGGGGCATTTCCGAAAATATTTCCAGTGGGGATGAGTACTGAACTCAAGTGGAGAGATGAATAATTACCAGGGAAGCTAAAGGGCAGGGCACGGCCTGAGGCCTCAGAGCAAAGGGAGCAGCATTTCTTCAGCCTGAGAAGAGAGTGAATTTGGTGCATCCTTCGGTCTACATGGAGGAGTTTAGTATGGATGGGGCAGACAGTGTTAGGCATGGGAAAGGCAGGTGGAGCTGGAGGAGGGAATCACATACAGCTTGGTTATATTGACTAGACATGTTAGGGACTACAATTTAGAAAGATAGTTCTGGGTCTCAGGGGAGTCTGTGGAGAATGAGCTGGACTAGGGACAAATAAGGAGGCCAGAATCAGAGAACATTTTCCCATCAATGATTGTTCCTAACACCCAACAGAAGGCCTGGTGTGTAGATGTTCAACAAATACAAGCACAGAGTGGGAAGAAGGTCAAGGTCACCCTTATTCAGCAGCATTCAGAGAAGGCAAGTGTTCCCAATAAACAATAAATAAATGCATGAGGTTAAACCTTTGCAATATTTCTTTAAAGCAGTAGGCTAGTTATTTTCTGTTCCTGAAGCCAGTTGGTAGATGTTTCCTCAGGGACCTCTAAGTAATACTGCTAAACCTCATGGACTATTAATCAAACTAGCTTTTTCTCTGTCTTTATGTATTACAAATTCTGATTTCTTTTATTATCTTATTCACATTATTTTGTATTAACTCCATAACTCTCCTTCAAAGGTTTTTGTACAACCAGAGTCACTTTGGGCAGGGCGGGGGCGGGGAACAGAATTTAAGAGAATAAGATCAGTATTTATTTCTACCTCATTCTCTTAGTGATTCTATAATCACAAATGAATCATCTAACCTTTCTATGTTTTCTGTCTGGCAAAATGAGCATCTCAATACTAAGTTCAAATAGTTGCAAAAATTAAATGAGATCATGTATATACAGTATTTATAAAAATCTAAACATGCAGAACAAAGAGAGAATACTGAAAGCTACTAAAGAAAAACAAATCACATGTAAAGGAAAAGCCATCAGAATTACAACTGACTTTTCAGTGCAAACTATGAAACCCAGAAGAGCCTGGACCAAAGTATTCCCAGTTCTAAATGACCGCAGATGCCAACCCAGATTACTTTAACCAGCCAAAATGTCTATTATAGTCAAAGGGAAAAGAAAAACCTTCCATGACATAAATAGGCTGAAAGAATTCATGCCCACAATACCAGCCCTTCAGAGACGTCTTAAAGCAATACAAAGAGCTGATGAAAGGAACGACTACACCCAAGGAGTAACAGAAAGAAACTTAATGAAGGTATAACTGTGGGGAAACGTATAGTTACACCAAGAATCCAAACAGAAATCAAAACGACAGGAATCAATACACATCTTTCATTAATAACTTTAAATATCAATGAACTGAACTCCCCGGTCAAAAGACACAGACTAGTTGAATGGATTAAGAAACAAAATCCATCTTTTTGTTGTCTGCAAGAAACCCATCTCACTTTAAAGGACAGGCACTACCTTAAGATGAAAGGATAGAAAAAAATATTCCAAGCTAATGGTACTAAGGAAAAAGCAGGAGCTGCAATTCTAATATCTGACAAAATAGACTTCAAACTAAAACTAATCAGCAGAGATAAAGAAAGTCACTTTGTTCTGATCAAAGGAACAACTGACCAAGAAGATATTACAATCATGAACATATATTCACCAAACTCTGGTGCACCAACTTCATAAAAAACGTACTATAGGACTTTAAGACCCAGATTAATCCCAACTCATTAATAGCAGGGGACTTCAATACTCCATTGTCTCCATTAAACAGGTCAATAGGACAGAGAATTAACAGAAAGACAACTGAATTAAACAATACCATACATCAAATGGACCTAAGAGACATCTACCAGATATTCCACCCAAGCTCCAAAGAATATACTTTCGATTCAGTGCCCCATGGAACTTTCCCCCAAATTGACCATATATTGGGGTGCAAAATAAGCCTCAACAAATACAAAAAGATTGAAATAATTCCATAAAGCTTAAAATCAACACCAGAAGAAACCCTAGTAACTACATGAACACATGGAGATTAAACAACAGACTACTGAATGACAAATGAGTCAAAGGAGAAATTAAGAAAGAAATAAAAATATTCCTGAAACTAAATGAAAAGGACAACACAACACAACAAAACCTCTGGGACACGTTGAAAGCAGTCCTTAGAGGGAAGTTTATAGCTCTAAGTGCCTATATTAAAAAATCAAAAAGAACACAAATAAATGACTTAACATTGCAACTCAAGACATTTGAAAAGCAACAAGAAATGAAACCCAAACCCAGAAGACAAGAAGAAATAACAAAAATCAGAGCAGAAATTAATGAAATAGAAACAAAGAAAATAATACAAAGAATAATGAATCCAAGAGCTGGCTCTTTGAAAAGATAAACAAGATTGACAGACCCTTAGCCCAGTTAATCAAAAGAAAGAAAGAACACCACCAAATAAACAAAATCAGAGGTGAAAGGGGAAACATCACAACAGACACCAAAAAGATCCAGAACATTATAAGGGAATACTTTAAAAACCTATACATTATTAAATTTGAAAACCTAAAAGAAATGGACGGGTATCTAAAAGCATGAGAATAACCAAAACTAAACCAAGAAGAGATCAACAGCTTAAACAGATCCATAACACATAAGGAAATTGGAACAGTAACACCAAACCTCCCAACTAAAAAAAGGCCAGGACTAGATGGATTTACAGAAGAATTCTACCAGACATTTAAAGAAGATCTATATCCAATACTACTTAATTTATTCAAAAAGATAGAAATGGAGGGAGAATTTCCAAATTCATTCTATGAAGCCAGCATCACTCTAATACCAAAACCAGGTAAAGATACAACCAAAAAAGAAAACTATAGACCCATATCCTTAATGAACATAGATGCAAAAATTCTCAACAAAATACTTGCAAACCACATACAGACACACATCCAAAAGATCATCCACCATGATCAAGTCAGCTTTACCCCAGAGATGCAGGGATGGTTCAATATATGTAAGTCAATAAACGTCATAAATCATATAAATGGACTCAAAGACAAGAATCACATGGTCATCTCAATAGATGCAGAGGAGGTCTTTGACAAAATTCAACACGCACTTATGTTCAAAGTCCTAGAGGGGCTTGGACAGGAGGGAACATACCTCAACATAATTAAAGCCATATACAACAAACCCATAGCCAACATCAATCTAAATGGAGAAAAACTGGAAGCATTCCCATTATAATCAGGAACCAGACAAATCTGTAGACTATCTCCACTCCTCTTTTACATAGTACTTGAAACTCTTGCAAGAGCAGTAAGACAAGAGAAGGAAATTAAAGGAGTGATAATTGGAAAAGAAGAGATCAAATTATCTGTTTTTACAGATGATATATCTAAGAGACACCAAAAATTCCATCAGAAAATTCCTAGAAATGATTAACACTTTCAGTAAAGTGACAGGTTACAAAATTAATCTATAAAAGTCTGTAAATTTCTATATACCAATAACAAGCAATCAGAGAAAGAGTACATGGAAACACTCCCTTCACAATAGCTGCAAATAATAAAATAAATAAAATATCTCATACTAAACCTGACCCAAAAAATTAAAGACCTCTACAATGAAAATTTTAAATCCTTAAAGAAAGAGACTGAGGAAGACTCCAGAAGATGGAAGGACTTACCATGATCATGGATTTGAAGAATTAATATTGTGAAAATGACCATCTTACCAAAAGCCATTTACAGATTCAATGCAATGCCAATCAAAATCCCCATGACATTCTTCACCGAATTAGAAAAAACTATCCTAAGATTTATATGGAAGCAAAAAAGACCTCAAATAGACAAAGTAATCCTGAGCACTAAGAGCAAGGCTGGAGAGATTACTATAGCAGATTTTAAACTATAGTCATAAAAACAACATGGTACTAGCACAAAAATAGACCCATAGATCAATGGAACAAAACCGAAGACCCAAATATGAGTACATGCAATTTCAGCCGCATGATATTTAACAAAGGGGCCAAGAATATTCACTGGAGGAAAGTGCATGTTCAGTAAATGGTGCTGGCAAAACTAGATCTTCACCTGTAGAAGAATGAAACTAAACCCCTATCTTTCACCCTGCACAAAAGTCATTTCCAAAGGAAGCATGGAGGAAATGATTCCTCTGTGTTGACCCTCCTCTTTGTAGACTGGACACTGGTTCAAGTCCATCTGGTGGGGTTTCCTC
>NW_008354705.1:1663424-1759213 GCF_000622305.1 Nannospalax galili | reverse complement strand
GCCTTGATAAAAAAAAAAAAAAAAAAAAAAAAAAAAGGCCAAAAATAAAAGTAAATAAAAAAGATGGCTAAGAAGCATATTAAAAGGTGTTCGACATCATTAGTAATTAGGGAAATACAAATTAAAACCACTTTAAGATTTCATCTTACCCCAGTCAGACTGGCTAAAATCAAGAGAGCAAATGATATCAAACGTTACAAAGGAATGGGGAAAAGGGACCACTCATCCACTGCTGGTGGGATTGCAAACTTTTCAACCCCTATGGAAAGCAGTGTGGAGAATCCTTAAAAAATAAAAATGAACCTACCATTTGACCCAGTTATACCACTCCTTGACATATATCCAAAGAATTCATCCTATTATAGAGACACTTGTACATCCATGTTTGTTGCTGCTGTTTTCACAATAGCTAAGAGATGGAAGCAACCTAAGTGTCCCTCAGATGACAAGTGGATAATGAAAATGTGGTATATTTTATGATGGAGTTCTACTCAGTAGTAAAGAAAGATGAAATCATGAAATTTGCAGGTAAATGGATGGAACTAGAAACTGTTACTAAATGAAGTAACACAGACCCAGAAAAACAAATGACATATATTCTCCCTCATATGTGGATCATAGCACCAAATCCTTATAAGTAAGTATGTATCCAGACATAACTACAAGAACCAGGATAATGAAAAGTAACCAGGGAGGTAAAGGAAAATAAAGAACCTAAGAGAGAAGAACAGTAGGTGTTACTAAGGGAGGTATGGATAAAAATGGGGTTATTTAAATAGGAGGAGGAGGGATGGTTATACAAGGAAACTTGGGGATAAAGGGAAATAAGGAGCTCAAGAGAGATGGGACCATAGGAAAAGGGTACTATTAAGGGAGAAATGGGGAAAATGGGGGCACTTTAAATGGGAAACCATGGTGGAAGGGTTATATAGTGAGAGAGATAAATAATGCCTAGCTAGTTTTAAAAAACCAGAGGGAACCATACTAGTCCAACAACCTACTAACAAATTTTACATACAACTAGCTCAAGTTAAATAGATAAACATGTCTAGGCAAGGTTCATCTGAGAACCATTGGTCTTTGCCCAAGCTTTATCTCCATAGCACATGGTAATTAAAAGTACCAGACTGATGGAACTAACCTTCTTGGATGTTTAACAGCCATACTTTAAGGCCTATACTAATTTAGGTCTATACTAATCTGGTCAGAGGGACTTAAAGGACAGTTTTTGCTCCTTTACCTCCAAGATCGACTAAGTTCCAGGGCACAACAGAGCATTTCTCAAAATGTCTTGTAACTGTGGTGAGTCACCTGTCCTCTTGTTCAGGGAGGCCATGGAGACCCCACCAGATGGACTTGAACCAGTGTCCAGTCTACAAAGAGGAGGGTCAACTCAGAGGAAACATTTCCTCCATCCTTCCAAGGGAAACCAGACTTGGTTGAGCAGGACCTTTGACTTATCTTCACATAGGTGGAACTGGTAAAAGAAAGGAGCCAGGGGCTCCTCCCAAGCCCATGTGACCCCTGAGGAACAGATCCTCAAATGACCTTAAGAGTAAAAATAAATTGCTTTATCTGGGCCAACTGTATATGGTCTTAAACACCTAAAATGAAAGTATAACCAAAGATTAAAGGGATCAATATAATTGTTTAAGAGTCCACATGCATAGCTAAAGGCTATGTAACAAGAAATAATGATAGACAGGAGATACCTTCCTTTGAGTTGTTGGTCAGGGTGGACCAAGAGAGTCCAAGACAGTAACCCAGCATAGAACTGAGAAAATGAACAGCAGACCTTAATCTTATCTAAATGAGTATTGGCAAATGATTGCTGCTAGATGAGCAAGAGCTGATCTTCCTAAAACAAGGGACTCTAGATATAGGTAGGCTGACTAGACTCAGTGGATGGACTTGCATTGGGGAATGGCTGGGGGCACTGACAACACAGTGGACAGTAACAGGGATGACAGAGTATATGGTCTCTAGTGGTTGGGGGGGAAGCTATGGGAGGGTGCCATTTGGGACGAGAGTATAAAGATTGCTTGGGGTGTTCTGTATGAGATATACACAAAAAAATCAATTTAAAAAATTTAAAGAGAGGAAGAAGTAGTGGATATACTGCTGTTGCCTTTATACTTCCTCATTGTCAAGTGCAGAGAGATTAAAAGATTGCTTTAAGTGCATAACAAGTTTTGAGGGTGGCACATATCACATAGGCAAGTGAACAGCCAAGCATCATGCTTATGAACCAAAGAAGGATCTGAATAAAACATCTTAAGAGAGAAATGGTTTACTCTGACTCTGGATTTTAAAGCTTTCATTCTATTGTGGCAGACATACCTGGACTCCCAGCCTATGGGATGGTGTTACCCACATTCATGACCTCTACGTTACTCCTCCCTGAAAACACCCTCACAGACACACCCATAAGCATGTATAACTGCTCTAGGTATGTCTCAGTCCAACCTAGTTGATGTCCAGATTCACACCACCACTTATAATATACTAATATTATATTATTATAAGGTTTTCAAAATGAGAGCATATATTAGCTCACTTAGTCCTTACAACAATTTCATAAATAATGCTCCATTATCATACATTCTTTATTGCGATATAATTCATACACCTTATAATTCATCCATTTAATGTGTGCATTTGTTCATATATATATATATATATATATATATATATATATATATATATATAAATACACATATACATAAGTGCCTATGTAGATGAATATCCAGATACATAGACACACAGAAATGTATATTCAAATGTATATACATAGAAATATATATGTATGTATGTATGTTACAAAGAAACAGGAACTCTTTAAAGATTTGTTTTTTAATATTTTATTTAATTTTTGTTTTATGTGCATGAGTGTATTGCCTGCATAAATGTAAATGCACCCTTGTCATACAATGCCCAAAGAAGTCAGAAGAGGGCATCAGATTCCCCTGGAACTGGAGTTAAGGATGGTTGTTAGCTGCCATGTGGGTGCTAGAACTTGAACACAGGCTCTCTGCAAGAGCACCCAGTGTTCTCAACTGCTGAGCCATCTCTCCAGCCCCACTATAAAGATTTTTTAAAATATTTTATTATTTTTATTTTTTATGTGTATGAGTGTAATGCCTGCATGTACATAGGTGCACTTGTGTCATGCAGTGCCCATGAAGGTCAGAAGAGGGTGTCAGATCCCCTGGAACTGGAGTTACACACTGTTGTTAGCTGCCATGTGGGTACTGGGAATGAAATCCAGATCCTCTGCAAGAGCAGCCAATGCTCTTAACCACTGAGCCATCTCTCCAGCCCCCTCTATTAAGATTTATTATAGAAACTGCCTCATACAAACATGGTGGCTTGATGGGTACCAAACCTGCCATCTACATGCTGAAGATTCCTGAAAGCTAGATATATAGTTTGACCTGGAAAGTTTATGTGGATTCCAGTCCAAGTAGGAGCATTGAGATTAGAAGACTGTCCCAGGTCAGTTACACAGAATTAATTCAGTCTTCCTCTGACTTTTCTTTTTCTTTTCTCTTCATTTTTCCTTTATTGATCTTTTTTGTGTGGGGGGGGTCCAATCACATTAGATGTCACTTGTCAGTGGGATGATCATTTGCTTTTCACAATACACAAACTTAAATGCTCATTTTTTCTAGAAATACTCTCACAAACAGACCGGGAATAATATTTAGTCATTTATTTGGGCATATCATGGCCCATCAAGTTGATAAAATTATCCACCAAATGTAGTACAGACAGACATATACTTATTTTGTGAACTAATTTTGAGTCCTGCAGCCTTGATGGACTCTGAACTTAGTTTTAGTTTCTTTTCAATAGGCTCATTAGATTGTCAAAAATAATGTGTCATTTTTAAGAGAAGGTCATTTTCCTTCTTCCTGCCCATGGAATCCTGGTATTCATTTTCTTATATAGTTGATCTTGCTAGAAATTGCTAGAAATGTTGGGAGTGGGTATTTTGTCTTTATCTTAAAGTACAGCATATGCTTTTCCACCCTCAAATGAGATATTAACTAAACTTCACTGTCTTATTAAAAAGTGGCTTTGCATTCCTTTAAATAAATTTTCTTCATTTGCAAAGATATTCAAGTGGGTTTAGTACTTGATTTTGTTGAATAGTATATCATATTAATGCAACAAAATTAATGTCTTCCAGATGTTAAATCAACCATGTTGTCTAAAATAAATTCCATTTTGTCATTAAAAAAAAGACTGCTTTAAAAGAAAAAAAATTTGTGGAATTACAAAATGTTTCTATTTAAGTTACAGAAAAAAACTAGAAAGATAATTATATAACAGTATTGTTGTTACATAACTGTCACCCAACTTCCTTTTTCTTTTTTAAAATATTTTATTATTTTCATTTTATGTGTATGAGTATATTGCCTGCATGTATGTGAGTGCACCCATGTTGTCCAATGCCGTGGAGGTCAGAAAATGGCGTCTGATTCCCCTGGAACTGGAGTTAAGGACAATTCATAGCCACCATGTGGATGCTGGGAATCGAACCTAGGTCCTCTGCAAGAGCACTCAGTGCTCTTAACCTCTGAGCCATCTCTCCAGCCCCGACACCCAATTTCTTAACTAATATAACAACCTTTTTATCTAGCAAGTACAGTTTACATGCATACATAAATTGTTTGCACCTAGACTTTAAGGCAGTGACCTAATGGAGTCACAGGGTAATACAAGAGCTATGAATATACCAAGGTCACACTCTGCATCTTATTGGCCTTCCCAATAGAGCAAACCCTGAAGATGATCAATGGAAGATTTTCCCAAGGAAAAAAGGAACCATCCACTCCAGAGAGAACAGAAGAGGCTGTTGTCCATGTGAAGGACACACACCCAGAAAACATGAGGAAGAAACTCTGGGAAGAAAGTCATTTGTCAAAATTAGAAGAAATTCTTCACTGTTAAGTCTAGAAGGACAGCCAAGTGAGGAGCCAGCATTCTTAGCTGAGATGGAGTCATTTCTTGCTTATACAACCAACATGAACATGCAGTTTACATTAATGTTTATGTGTCAGATATGGAACAGGAACAGACATAAGCCAATATACTTTGGGAAACCACTATCTTTACCTCACAAAAAGAATATAATCCCACACACAGAAAGAAACCTTCAAGGCTTAATCCTTCATCATTTTCAAATTCATACTATGTAAATTATTATCGTGGAATTTGCATATCATATTGCCAAATCCATTGTGTTTATTGCTACAAATGGGCTGAAGCTATATAATTTGAGTGTGGAAATCTCTCTCATTCACTTCTCAAAGCACAACTCACTAAGAAGTCAAATGTTCTTGCAGGGGCTGTTAGTGATTCCTTACTATCATTTTGAAAGATATAAATGCCCTGTAACCTATATGTAATGTGTGTATGTATGTGTGATGGTGTAAAAGCATATGCAATATTCACAATATAATGCTACTTTCATAATTAATATACTCCTTAGCTCACCCCTCCAGAGAAACGTTGACTAACTCATCCCTTGGGAAAGCCTATTTCTGAGTTAAGCCTATCCTTAGCTATCATTGATTGCAAGGAAAGTCCTAAGCTCAGGGCCTGGCACAGAGAAAAATATTCTGTGAGCTGTTATTATTATGGTTGTTAGATTTCACCCTTACAAAGGTGTAAAGTAGAAATTTGCACTTGGGAAAACCAGGCCTGTGCTTTCCTAACCATGCAGCAAAGATCAGCTCATTAACACCAGGCTATCTCCCATGTGCCACCGGCCTACCACTCCCCACAGGAGCAGGGGACCAATTTATTTCTGACAAAATTTCCTTTGTGTGAGTCACAGACTCCCCACATAGAAAATATAAAACCTTCTCTTCAAAAGCAAGAGTTCTTGAGAGAATTCTACTTCATCAAACAATAGAGCAAGCTTGGACTGTGGAAAACAGGATTCAAAATCTAGAGCAACCATCTGTCAAATAAACCTTTGGTAAAGTTCATCTCTTTGATTTTTAGTCTGATGATCTGTAAAATTAGGCTATTAATTTTTTAAATTTCTGTGAAAACTAAATATGATGCCATACATTTAATAAACATCTTCTTGTACCTTGTCTGGCATGTGGCATGTGCCTATCAAATGATATCTGTAAGATCCACTATTTCTTCCTCTCATTTAATGTTTTGGAACTATAGCGCCGAAAGCAATATTGAATTTTCAGATCGCAAAGTTTTATTTACTGTACACTAGAAGAGAACACAGGATTCAACAACTTTTAGTTTTAAAACTGGGATTATATAGAAGCCTCTATAATGAGGCATGTTCCTCTAAGTTACCAACTGATGTTTTAGCTGACATCTGAGGATTTGTGTATTCTGATTTTGCTCAGGACCCAGCATACATTACTTCTGAATCTCCTCTGGATCTTGCCTCCAGCACCCGTTGTGGATTTCTGAGACTGACTTCAGAATGGCCCGCTGAGATTCAATTCGTATTTTGAAAATACCCCCAAATCATTTCAAACCTTAACAAGAAGGCAGGTGATAATGCCAGAGTAACAAAATGTTTCAGAGAACAGCAATAGGATCGCCTCCTGGAATTCATGCTTTAGAAACGCACTATTCTGTGGGTGAGTTCATAAAACCAACAGTCTCTATATCTTTTTAAAAATATATTTTGAAGTCATGGAAATAAATGCACGCCCTTGACAGTACATTAGGGTGCTCTTAAAGTGTTTTCTAAGAACTTAGAAATATGACTCGCACCCAGCGCCTGACTCGTCAATGACGGAAGTGAACCAGAAGGATGCCAGTGAGGGAAACATATGACTTGAATAAACTCAGTGATGCAGAGCTGAATTGTGGTACTATTTGGTAAGCATGAGTCTAATTAATTACAGGTGAGGAGGAGAGAGATATAAAGGGCCAGAAGTGGGCAGCATTTTGTTCAGCACTGTTCAGGCCAAGGAACATGAGTTTCCTGTCCTCACAGAGGTGATTTCTACTATGCAGTTGTGATTTATTGGGCTTCCCTTTAGTCATGATAAAATACCTCTCCAGACTAGCCACCTTCATCTGCTCTGATTATAAGTTAGGTGGGCGACTGTCTGATAGCACTGCAAGGTAACTGGCTGAGGGTTCAACCTGGGTCACAGCAAACTCTCCAAGATAATGCCACCTTATAAAGCTCCTCATAAAACCCCAGTCAGTCTTCTGGTAAAATCTACCCCTTCTACCTCCAAACATGCCCACAATCAGAAATCTAAAACTGCAGAAAATTGGTCAGGAAACCAAAATCATCTTAAACTCACCAGCCAGGGACAATCACTGTTAACAAAGTTTTTCTAATCTTTTATTCTACATTTATGAAATCAAATCATATGTTCAGTTTTCTATTTTAATTTTTCTTAAGTATTTTCTTTATGATTTATTTTAGTTTTAATTATTTGTGTGTGCGTGTGTCTGTGTGTGGAAATGTGCATAAGCACAGGGCCCACGGAAATCAGAAGAGGGCACTGGATACCCTGGAACTGGAGTTACAGGGCATTGTGAGCTGCCTGATGTGAGTGCTGGGAACTGAACTCAGGTTGTCTGCAAGAGAAGTACGTTCCCTTAACCACTAAGACATCTCTCTAGACTCTTATTAAATATTTAAAAGCCTAAATATTGGGCCATTAAAATGGCTCAGCAGATAAAAGCACCTGCTACCAATCCTGATGACCTGAGTTTGGTCCTGAGACCCACATGGTAGAAGGACAGAACCGACTCCCACAAAATGCCATCTGACCTCCACATGAACACTGTGACCCACACATGCATATTCACACATAAAATAAAATGTAATTGAAAAACACTAAAAAACCTATTTTCTGAATTCCTATGAAATATAAATATTAACAAGTAAAATGGCATATTTTATTACGTGAACTTCTCAGTGTCCTTAACCAATTTATGTCTTGCTAAATATTTTGGTAATATCCATTTTTAATGATTTGTACAAAATATTATATATCAGCACAAAAAACTTATTCTGCATTTGGTTGTTCTTGCAAAATCCTGGTTTGAATCTTTATGATGTATTTTTTTAAGTGTACTCAGCTCCCTGTGGACTGCAGCACTTGATGATTCACAGTCCTAAGCAGGAAAATCACTGAGTGGGAGGAGAGCAGGGGAGGCAGGGGAGGGTGACCTTCACTCCCATCATCTAAAATCTGCAACTACGGAACTTGACTATGCAAATTTTGATAGCGGTCAGGACATTGTGAAACTTTGATGCATCTCAAAACATCCCATTCATTACAAGTCCTTTTCTTACCTTATGAACCCTCAGTATAACCCTGGCTCTGAAGTGGCTTCTAATCTCATCTTCATGATTCCGAGTAACAAGTGATAAAGTTGTCTTCCAATCCAGATCTATTCGATGTGAGCTCGTCACATTTCCACTTCTCCACAGTGTTTCCTCCCCCTGATAGTCACATTGGGTTGGAAGGGAAAATAAGCCAGGTTCCTAGAGCTATTACTCTTTTGAAAGTGCTCAAGAACCAGCAGTCACAAGCATCAATCTGTAACTCTAAACAAACAGTTTAAAAATCCCACATGGACTATCTTCCATACAGACCCACCTGAGACCTGGCTTTGAGTGATGATAGAAGCAGCTGGAGGCTCACAGTAGTCAGGGGAGATTATATATGTTCTGGAAGCCTAAGTACTCCACTATCTATAATTGAAAATGCACTGGAGCAAATGGGAACTTGTGATCCCATGTGTATTTTATCAGATGCTTTGGACATTAAAGAATGCATTTCTAGAACAATTATAAATTAGAGTACTTGTCACATACTGGTAACAAAAAATATCATATGTAGACTTTGGGGAAAAGGGTAAATTGCCCAGAAAATAACTCATTACAGATTTGCAGTTAGAATTGGTTATGAAAGAGTAATGCAGTATTAAAGACAATAAATGGGATTTTAAAAATGCCTGAGAGCCATTGCTAAGTCTTCATACAGGACAAAAATAACTGAAATAGACAGTTGTTTCATACAGGATGCAGAAGAGAGACAAAACTAAGCTATAATGGCATAGGGAATGTGTGGGAGAGGTAAGGGGCATGTATTTTCCCTTTATTTTCTATTCTGCAAGAAGGAAATTCCATCTGAAGTAAAACGAACAAGTAGCTTTTACTACAACAGATACTACAAAAACATAAGATGTGAGTCCTCATTTTCATGATGAGAGGAGCTCCTCCAACAAAGAATCTAAGAGTCACTTCTTCTGAAACATAACGGGTGCACTAACTAAATGCTGTAAAAGTGCATCCAGGCGAGCTGATGGCAATACCTATCTAGACACCAAATTACTAACAAAATGTACAAGTAGGATCCACACATAACACATCAGGGATAGGTCCCTGAGAGAGCATATTAAATGGACTAGACTACTGGAAGCCATGGAGGACAGACTTTTCTGAAAAAGAACAACATCCCTGAACAGCAAACAGGAGAAGCACAAAGCTTGGAAGATCAGAGCTCAGGAGTAAGAGTGAATCTGAATAGCTGATGAGAAGCACATCCCTGGAACATTCTGTGTGATGACAGCAGGCCCACCACTGAGGACCAGTACCAAGTAGAAACGTGAAAGGCAGAGAAGTGGGTCTTAGGTGTGCTGTGGGTGTGGAGTGGCATGGTGTGCTGAAAAGAGTCTTCCGTGGGACTCTATTTTTATTATTTATTTATTTGTGTGCTGTGTTTTGTGTGTAGTGTATGGCACGCACACATGAATGTGCCAGTGTATGTGCCTGTGCGTGCACATGTGGAGTTTAGAGCAGAACTGCATGTATCTTCCTCTACTAGTCTCATCTCAGTATCTCACTGAGTCAGAAACTCACTATTTTGCTAAGCCGACAGAGCCAGCAAGCTCTGAGGATCCACCTGCCTTTGCTCCCACAACACTGGAGTTACAGGCACATGCATCTGTAGCCAGTTTTTTATGTGGGTTCTGCAAAGCAAGCCCTCTTACCCACTGAGCCCCCTCTCATTCTTATCGGGTTCAATTTTACAATAGTAAATAAAGGAAGTCTAATAGAGGTGACAATCTATTTTCCCTCCTCTTTGTTCTTCTCTCCTATCTGAACCAAATGTTCCATCTGTGAAAAATTTAGACAGGAACACACACTCTTTAATGGAACCCTCTGAGTTATATTCCAAATACTAGACAAGCATACATTAGTACTAGAAATATTCTGTTTATCACAGAAGAGGAGAAGCTTTCAGGTGTGTGTTTTTTTCCTTATACCTCAATCAGGTGCCCAACTGACTATCCTAGAATTGAGAGTTTATTTCTTATTTCATGATCAGGAACACCCATACAAGAGTTGCTCACTTAAAAGCTTTACTAGAAGGCTAGAGAGATGGTTCCATTGATAAAACGCTTGCTCTGCATGTATGAGGACCTGAGCTCAATTCCCAGGACCCACACCAATCTATACATAAAGGCAAATGTCTATAACACCAGCACTGGGGAGGTGGAAACAGGAAGATCCCTGGGGATTATAGGACAGATGGTCTAGTCTAATCAATGAGCTCCAGGTCCAGTGAGAGAGTCCATCTCAAAAACTTAGGTGGAAGGGCTAGGGAGTGACTCAGTTGGTAAAATGCTTGCCACACAAGCATGAGGACCTGTGTTCACATAAAAAGCAGGCATGGCAGTGTACAGCTGGTCAACACAGGGAGGAGGATCCCTGGGGCTTTTGGGCCAGTCTATCCTGAGCTCCAAGTTCAGTGAGAGACTCTGTCACAAAGATTAAGATTGTAAACCACTAAGGAAGACACTGGATGTACACACACACTCACACATGCATACACACACACACACACACACACACACAAGTTGGATAGAAATTACTTGTAAAAATTTTTATGCCTAGCTCAATTTGGAGAGACAACTCACATGTGAACTTCCTCAGTAGTCTTTCTTTTTTCTATACCAGTTCAGCAAATGGCAGTATTAACTCCTCTGAAATGGAAGAACAAAGGAAGATTCCAAAGCAGATCATCTTCTCAGAAAGTGAATGGATAATGGGGATGATGTCACTATAAAATATAGAAAAGCTACAAAGTACAAGAATACAAAAAGAAACAGAGATGCCTCCTAACTCTGAATTTAATATTGTGACCCATCAGTCACTGCTTAACCATTTTCTGGCAACGACCACAGTAAGGAGTTGTGTTCATTCTAACTGCTTACTGAAAAGTCAGTCTTCTCTTCCCAACTCAAATCCCAGTGCACCCCATCTTCAGCACCAAGCTGCAAAAGCTCCAATGTACTTTCCTTATCACACTCTGTCTTTAAGGGTCCAGTTTATCAAGGGTTAAACTTCTGCAGCCAACTGTTCATCTCAATCAAGAAAGCAAAAAAGGAATCTCTGATTAAGGAAATTGCAGGTTTTGAAGTATGTTGATATTTGAAAAGGATGTTGTAATATAATACACTTCTTTAATAGTTGTGTAAATATTCCTAAGTTGCTCTGTGATTCCTTCCTTGTGAAAATTAAGAGACAATTATGAGGTTTGCAGAGATGTCTTCTAATTTAGTTTTCTGATTTGGAACACAGATCTCATTTCCATCAATTATTTCACAAATATATGTTTCCATGCAGCACAACAATTTGGCTTTTAGCAAATCCTCACCCAATGTCATTGAGATCCAAAACTACTTCTTTACAAGAGTTGAGCTTTAACTTTCATAAATTCACATCATGCTAATGGCAAAACACTTTTCTGGAAAAGTCCAATTTACTCTTTCCAGTTTTACTTGTAAAGATCTTTATCATTTTGGTAAAACAAAATAGATGTAGATAATACTGAAGCTTCGAAAATGCTCTTAGATGTCCCCTTGTTATATCTATTGGTTATTTTCTCATTGATGAGATCAAATACCTTCCAAGAAACAACCTAAGTGAGTTTGAGTGATGCAGCCTCTCATGGCTGAGAAGGAGTAGTATTGGAAGTGTGGGGCAGCCGGTTTACATTGCCTCTTTAGTCAGAAGACAGAGCTGTGAACACTAGTGCTCAGACCCCTTTCTCCTTTTTATACAGTCCAGAATTCCACCCTATCAATGGCACTACCCACATTCAGGGCGGGTCATCCACTCTGCAGTGAAGCCAAATTGGAAGCACTCTTACAGGTAAATATAAAGATATGTTTCCATGATGAATCTAAACGCAGTCAGGTCGATTAAACATCTACTACTAAATCCACTCTAAATGCAGGTCATATTAAACATTCACTACTTTTGAATTCAGCCTCATGCAAATTCTCAGAATATGGGTAGAAGATAGCGAGATTCCTTGGCAGATTATCATACGAATGGCCTCTAGCCCAGTTCCTCACAGAACTTCCATTCCCTTCTGAAGCCTCGGGAACAGTGCCTCCATCTGCCTGCCATTCTTTCAGCGTTCTGGTCTTTTAAACTCCCACCAGAATGGCCCATTAATCTCTGCTTAGAGCATTCTGGGAGTTTTCTAACTTGCAACTCTCAATTTTTCCACATTTTTCCCACAAACAAGTTCTAAAGGTCTAAGAACCACGTGGTTAGGCTTATCACAAAATTGAGTTTTCTGTATTAGTTATATTACTCAATACTGAGATCAAACACCCAACAAGAAGTAACTTAAGGAAGGAAAGAGCTACTTTGTCTTACAGTTCAAGGGGCTACACAGTTCATCATGGTGAGGAAGGCACCATCACATAGTAGTCACGGTCAGGAAGCAGAGAGATGAATGCTGGTGCTCAGGTCACTTTTGACTGTTACTCAGTCCAGAACACCACCCCATTGATGGTGCCACCCATATTCAGGGCAGGTTTTTCTTCTGCAGCTAAACCTTCCCAGATACCCTCTGATAAACACATCTAAGAGATGTGTCTCCATGGTGACTCTAAATCTAGTCAGGTTGACAATGAAGACTAATCGTCACACTTTATATTATTCAGACTAAATGGGAGATAAATTCTGATCCAGTAGCTGCTCTAGATATGTAAAGTAACTGAATTTTCTTTACAAATAATATTAACTAATTAATATGTGAAAAACCTTTCTAGCAAAACCTTTAATTGGCTTAAATGGGTGCCTAAGAATCACAGGGAATAGGGCACTGTGCTGGATAGCTTTAGTGTCGACTTGACACACCCGGGTTGAGGGAGCCACAATTGGGGAATTACCTCTATTAGACTGGCCTGTGGCCATGTCTGAGGAGCATCTTCTTGATGAGTGATGTGAGAGACTCCAGCCCACTGTGGGTGGTGCCACCCCTGAGCAGGTGGGCCTGTGTTGCATAAGAAAGCAGGCTGAGCATGGACCAGGGGAACAAGCCAGTAAGCAGCATTCCTCCATGGCCTGTGCTCCAGCTCCTGCCTCCAGGTTCCTGCCCTGAGTTCCTACCTTGGGCTCCCTGATGAACTGCGACCTGGGAAATGTAAGCTGAATTAACCCTTTCCTCAAGTTGGTATTGGTCAGAGTATTTTGTCACAACAGTGAAGAAACAAACTAGGACAGGCACAAAACTTGAAACTGAGTTACATTAAACATTCGTGCTCTCACTTTTAGAGATCCAGAGATTCAAAACTGGTTTAACCCAGGACCTGTTCTCAACAACCTCACAGTAAAACATGTACAGTAAGAGTTTTTGTTGTTGTTGCTTCAGTTTTAATGTTTTTTATTTTTATTTTGTGTGTATGAGTGTGTTGCCTGCATGTATGTATGTGCACCTATGTTGTACAATATCCAGGAGGCAGAAGAGGGTATCAAATCCCCTGGAACTGGAGTTACAGTTGTTAGCCTCCATGTGGTGCTGGGAATTGAACCCAGGTCCTCTGCAAGAGCAGCCAGTGCTCTAAACCACTGAGCCATCTCTCCAGGCCCTGTTGCTTCATTTTTAAGCAGAGCATTACCAATAGTCGCTCAAGTGAGTAAATATAGCAAATACTATATTGTAGAAGCTGGAGGCCACTGCCATCAAAGATAATTTCTAATATTAAGTGCTTATTATATGCCAGGTACTGGGCTGTTTAGTTTCTAAACATTTCATTTAAACCTCAAAAACCTATATAGTATTATTATTCTCATTTTAGAAAGGAAAAGAAAAATTCATGGCTCAGAGAAGTGACTAGCTGAAAACCCATAGGTTTTAAGTAGCAGAGCTGGAATACTGTGGGTCCAGAGTCCACATCACTATCACCAGTCCTGCTTATTCACCCTACTAGCTGTTCTTCCCATTTGTCTGCTCGCAGATATTAGAGTCCTAGTCCTAGCTGAAAAGATCTATGCCCCCCTCCTTGTGGAGATGGAGTCTGTTCCCTGCTCACTCTTCCTGCAGCTTCTGGCTCAATCTAAAGAATCAGTCCTGGGCTGATGCAGGAAGATCTCAACTAGTAAAAATGGGCTGGAAAGCCATGCTGAATCAGACCTTCCCTACCCATTTCCACGCAGCAGCTGCTGATGTCTAGCAAGGACATAAATCTCTACCTCCTAATCCGGGCACACTTTAATCTGTTCCAAAGTCACACAACATACAAATACTTGGGCCGGGCATGGTGGCGCACACCTTTAATCCCAGCACTTGGGGGGCAGAGGCAGGCAGATCTTTGTGAGTTCGAGGCCAGCCTGAGTCCCAGGCCAGCTGGGGCTACAGGGACACCCTGTCTCAAAAAAGACAAAAAAATAAATAAATAACTATTAGCTTTTATAAATCCTATTTCTACCTTTTAAACTAACATTGGTAGAGTAAGAAATTGGAATTTTTATATTTATATTCTTTTTAGTATTTGTATGTGTATGAGTGTACTGCCTGCATTATATGTAACTGCACCCATGTTGTGCAGTGCCCACGGAAGTCAGAAGAGGGCTTTGGACCCTCTGGAACTGGAGTTGCAAACAGAGACCGGGGTTGCCACGTGGGTGCTAGGAATTGAAACTTGGTCCTCCGCATGAGCAGTCAGTGCTCTTTTTTTTTTTTTTTTAGCTTTTACAATGTAGTTCAGAATTTCAATTTAAGACTGTGTGGCCTGAAAGTTCAATAGAGTAATTAACACTGCAATGCAACATGCAGGATAAAACACAGAAAAATCATCCATCAAAGATAAATTTAACCTTACACACTCTAGAAAACAAGCTCACCCTGAATAAATCAGTTTGATTATATACCCCTACACTGAGCAAAAGCTGAGGCTTATGGAAAAATAAAAAATTTTGTGGAAAGGTACTGTTTAATACATGGAAAATAAACTGCTTCATATTGATGTACAGAAATCCGGTGGGGGGGGTGTAGAGCTTGGCTGAATTTCTCTAGTAAGTAGCTGAAAATTGGAAATTATTGTAATTTCGATCATGTATTTTTATGCTAATAAACTTTTTTAAAATTTTAAAAAAAGATATCAGCATATCTAGTAAAGACATGCAATGCTTTGAGTAAGAGTTGATAACTTTAATTTTTTACAAACAAATTAATTTGGGAAGAAGATTATTTTTCCCTTCTTTCCTACAAATTCCCAACACCAGTTTTCTTTGCTCTGAATTCATTCACTCAACAAGTACATGTTGCATATGTTTATAACAGCTATGAGCTAGGCAGTGTGTGAGAGCTCAGGATAAGATGCTGAGTGACCCAGGCAGAGGACTCAGTAGACATCTTCAAGTCAAGTCATAAGGCCTCTTGTAGACCAAGGGGCTTTGATGCAATGCAACCCCCTATGTTGCCTCAGCTCTACTAATGACTTTACCTCAGTTACAAGTGACAAGAGGCTCCAAGAGTTTCATATAAATTCAAAGCTACGGCTGAGCTGAGTTCTACACACTGAACTCCCCAGTGGCTGTATTCCATGTTAACTCTACACAGTACAATATTTTGGAATCTTCTTTGGAGTACAATGGATACTTCTAAGGAGGCATTTGAACTACTCGTTGAATCAGAACGTAACTGTAATTTTTATAGAGGATATAGTAGTTTCTTTACAATATAGCACACTGCCAATCATTTGGAAGGCTATTCGAATGTCCACTGAAAATAATGCAGAGAATTGAAGTATCCATTTGACGATCGGGGAGAGAGTGCTTTGACAACCTAAGTACTTTGTAGTTGGGTAACTATTTGTCAACTAAATAAGGAACACTAAATGCGTTCACTGAGTGCTGGTCTTCCAATTACCCATCCTATTGTTTGGAGAATGACTGAATGTTACATCATTGGATCCTAGAAGAAATGATTGAGTGGTTTTATTTTAACAATGATTTGCATGTCAAATTGCCTTCTAAACATCTGTGTTTATTCCTGTAGATGACTCCTGCTTTCTGTTGAAGTCAAAGGAAATTTCTTTTTATTGTGGGTGGTGCTTACTGCAGAGATGCATACATAGTCACTGCTGGAACTAACTGTTTGTTGCAAAAGAAAATAATTCTGTGTATTTATTTGGACTCTCAGGAAGGATGGAGGCACATGAGACTCACCAGGCTTTCCCCTCACTAGGCTGCTCCCCACCTCAAGAGTCCAGGTGCCACTAAACAACAAGAAAATAACTGAATTCTCAGTTGGAATATCTGCATATAAGTCACCTAGGGGACTTCTCAATGTGTAGCTGTCTATGAGTCACCCATGTTCCTGTAAGTAACTTCAATTAGGCCCAAGCTGGGCTCTGACAGAATCCTTTCTTTGGCCTGTCAGCCTCTCTATCTGGGGATGAATAGACATTTCTTAATCTTCCCAGGAGAAGTAACAAATGGTAATTCAATGATAGGCACTCCTGTATATATATCAGATAGATAGATGATTGATAGATAGATGATGGTAGATGGATAGATAGATGATAGCTAGATAGATAGATAGATAGATGGATGATAGATAGATATAGATAGATGATAGATAGATAGATAGATAGATGATTGATAGATAGATGATAGATGATAGATAGATAGATGATAGATAGATAGATGATAGATAGATAGATAGATAGATGATAGATTCAAATATATTAAGATTCAAGTAATTATAACTTTTCAAAATATGCCATCTGTGCTGGTTAGTTTTTGTCCACTTGACACAAACTAGAATCACCTGAGAAGAGGAAACCTCAAGTGAAGAATTTCCAGCATCAGACTGGCCTATAGGCATATTTGTGAGACATTGTCTTTATTGGTAATTGATGTAGGAGGGCCCAGCCCACTGCAGGCAACACTATCCATAGGCAAGTGGGACTGGAATGTATAAGAAGGTTAGTTGAATGTGAGCCTAGGAGGAAGTTAGTAAGCAGCGTTCCTCATGGTCTCTGCTTCAGTTCCTGCCTCCAGGTTCCTGCCTGAGTTCCTGTACTGACTTCCCTCAGGGATGGACAGTGATCATGATCCAGACACGTAAGCCAAATAAGCCCTTTCCTCCTCAAGTTGCTTTTGATCTGTGCTTTATCACAGCAACAGAAAGCAAACTAGGACAGACTACCCAACAACAAGACTGTGAAAGTTTTTTTGATTTTAAAATACTAGCCTCTTTCTTAGTTCTCTCCTATGGCAAAGGACAGTAATGGAGATTTAGATATTAAAAAGGGATCAAGAATCGGTGGTCAAAACCAATGTCATTTATCCAAATATATCAGACACTTGCCGCTGATGTGTCCTCTGCTTTGCCCAGCTGAGACTCAACCTGTGACAATACAAGACCCTGTAACTCTCAGAAGTCAGTTGGCTGTCTTGGACACCTGATATTCTAGACATAGCTGGATCCATACTTCTTATCAACAAAAGACTGCCACCAACCTGTGCACACATGTACAGTCTATTAGCTTGGATTACCTGTACATTGTTTCTGTATCTATCCGACCACATTAAAAATAGTCAAATACTCTGCTTTAAAATGTGAGCAAAACTGACAAAATCAGTTGCATAGGCTAACCCACAGAGGTTTGGCTTGTATATCTGAATACATTTATTTTGAGACAGTAAAACTATCCTCTATTTGTGCAAAAAATTTAATTAATGCCTACTGTCTGCCAGATATGTGTTGGAGCTAAATATACAAGAGAAAAAAAATAAGGCAGTGTCTAGAATTAAAAGGACATTTTTCTGGAGCTACATGAATTTCAAATCCCAATGTGTAAACTAATGTATAAAGCTGAGATAGGTGCTGAGCTTTGAAGTTGGCAATCACTTTGGATCATGTAGGCTTATGAAACTCTGCCAGGCTCATTCCTCCCCTACCCACTTCTGGGTATTTATGGGGTATTTATTGAAAGCTGAAGGACTTTCAATGAGAATACTATACTAAGGAAGAAATAATGGAAAACTGCGGCTCATTTGCGAGGTAGAATTCATTAAGAAGATTGAAGTAGAGATGGAATTCCTTTATGCCAGGAAGTACAAGCACACAGGTTACCTGTAATGGATGAGAAAATCTTTCCCACAAGGAGAACATCAGAGGTAGCATTCTGACAATGTGAAGCTTACAGTTAACAGTAAAAGGAAAATCATGCAAGTTGTTATGATTTTATTACCTGAATTTGGGAGAACTACCATCTGAGTTAGAAAGAGAAAACATGTAGGAAACTAGCATTCTGGTACCAAAAGGTTAGAATTTAGTCTTTCAGTGGCATTTTTAAACATTGTGTGTTGGGGGTGGGGGGCATGCATGCCACAGTGCACATGAGCTCCTTCTCTCCTTCCCAAGTAGGTCTCAGAAATTGAACAGATCATCAGGCTTGGCAGCAAGCACCTTTAAATGGCTGTGCCATCTCAGTCCCTTACTAGAAATTTTTGAAATTTTTCTATCCATTGCTCACTTACCTTTTATAATTGTTTTTCTGTTGCTACAATAAAACACCATAACCAAGGCAAGTGATAAAAGGAAGAGCATATTTAGCTTATGGTTGCAGAGGGATAAGAGACCATCATAACGGAGCAGACATGGCAGGAGGCAGCCAGAGCAGACAGCTAAGTACTCACATCTTCAAGTAGGCAGAGGAAGTAGAGAGAGCCAGAGTGGAAGTGGGACATGGCTTTGAACTCTTAAAGCCCACCCCCAGTGCTGAGCTTCCTCCGGCATGGCCACACCTCCTAAAGGTTCAATAACCCTCCCTAAACAGCACCAGGAACTGGGATACAAGTGTTCAAATACCTGGAGCCTATAGAGGACATTCTCATTCAAACCACCATACATTTTAACACATGGGCTTCTAATTTGCAGCTATGTACTATTTTCCATTAAATAGGATCGCTACTGGTTTTTATAAGTGCTTTAAGATAGTATAGTATAACTGCATGTGGAATAGAAATGTCATACATGTGTACTTGCACACAAATAAACTTTATAGAGCTAAACAATTCATTCGGAGAGTTTGTTTGTGATAGCACTTTCCGAAGTTGCTTTAAACAGAGGTGGGAGAAACTGCAGGCATTTGTATTTATTGCAAGAGAATAAAAGCTTTCTCCTTAAATTCTCTGACGCATGTAATGTTTGAGATTCACAGAAGCAGCATCTTTTCCCCCTGAGAGTTAAAATGCCTACAGGCAGAAAAAAAAATAACTGCCACATGTAACTATCAGATCATCTATTTCATCAGCTACTTAAACATAAGATGCAGAAATCTGAGAAAAACATTTGCAAAAACATCTATTTCCCTCATAGAACTGAGAGTCTATCCCATTTGGCCAAAAAGAAACAGCCTAGAATCAAGTGGCTTCCGCTCTGCCTCTCTGCCCAGTGTCACGCACCCTTCCTGCATCCCAGAAGAGCCTTGCAGCTCCCAGGAAGCAAGACAGCCCAGGATAGCTGTTTGTCTCAGTTCCCAGCTTGCTCTGTTGCCTCTCATACTGGGAAGCCCACCATTGATCCAGGTTCAGGAACATTCTGACAGAGATGGGAAGAATGAAGTCCTTCTTCCTTTCCAGGGTAAAACTGCTTCATCCCCAACCCTAAATTTCCTCTGACCCCTCTCTAACCCCTCAGGCTGCCCCAACCCCAGAGGACATCTGTGTCCTGAGGTCCCCTTCAAGGTATGTTTGGCACTAAACTCTGAGCCCTTTCCTTCTGTGTAACCCTCACCACCCCATTACCTCTCAAGCCTCATTTTTCTGATTCCCCTTCTCTGCTGGTCTGGCCTTCTTTTCTTTTGATGCTGATGTTACAGTTATTTTTTCCTGTTCATTCATATGCTATGTTCTCTCCTTGCACTGAGTTTTCTTAGGTAAGTCACTTCCTCTCTCTGGTCCTCAGTTTACACATATGTGGTAGCAGAAAAGATGATGGACAGGATTGTTTTAAGATTTAATTCCGTCTTCAAATCCTATATTATTATAGGATAATATAGGATAGCAAGTTAGAGGAAAATAATGACACAGAGATCCTGAATGAAAAAAGGTGATCTCAGGAGAACAAATTAGGGAAAAGCACTAGGAAAAAACTGGGTGCCACAGCTCAGAACAAATCCCGGGGAGGGTGCTGATGCTCCTATGAGAAAGGAGCTCCAGGAAGGGACCCTATAAGTTCCCGCCTCTTTTGAATCTATTGAGATCCTCATTCTCTCTCTCTCCCTCCCTCCCCTCCCCTCCCCTCCTCTTTCAGCCTGTTCAGCCTATCTAGTGTCACTCCCTTAAAGATGATTATATACCTCTCTCTCTCTCTCTCTCTCTCTCTCTCTCTCTCTCTCTCTCTGTAAATGGGGAGGGGAGTATACACACATGCTTCCAGGTTTGCATGCCTATGTGCAATGACCACAGGAGGATGTTGGGTGTCCTGCTCTATCACTTTCTACCTTAGTGCCTTGAGACAAGGCTTCTCACTCAACCTGGATCTTGCCATTTTCTTTAGCTAGGCTGGCTGGTCAGCAAGTTCCAGGGATCCATCTATCTCTACCCTCCTCAGAGCTGGGGTTACAGTCACCGGTTTTTATCTCAGTGCTGAGGATATAACACAAGACCACATACTTGTACAGCAAGTGCTCTTACCCACTGAGTCGTCTCTCCAGCCCCATATTGTGATTGTTCTGATCAGTAGCTAAGGCAGCATGAAAGGGGAAGCAAATCACAAACGGGAGGCTGAGACTTGTCTGGGTGGGCACCTGGATGTGCTGACTCCTATCCTTAACCAGAGAGGAGCAAGTAGAAGCAACACTCTTCTCTGGGTTCTAAGTAAACCTGGAAAGAGACCCCTGTGACTTTCAACTGGGGTAGGATCCTGTGCTTCTCAGTCTATGGCCACCTGGTACAGGTCACACTTTATCACTGACTGAAATGCCAGGAGTTCTCTCTTTCCTACGATAGCTGCTGATTCTCATTGGACATTTCATGATCTAAGACTAACTAGAAGCTTTTTTGCCTTTTCTGGAGGTAGAAAGAGCCAGGGTCTTGGGTCCACTATGCCGTCGTTAACTGTTTCAATGAGGAGCCTGAATGCCTCTGGATTCTTGCTGAATCCATAGCAATGAAACCAAAGCACAAGGAAAGTTCTCCACAGCCCTTCCCTGCCCTGGGTTCAATTTCAGTTATTCACTCTCATTCTGGTACTGACTCCTCTCCTGCTGAGCCTGTGTTTTTCAAAGCTGAAGTCTCTGGGTCCTGAATTCTGTCCTTGGGACTATTACTACACACATGGGAACCAGCAAAGGAGAGGTCAGAAAAGTGCACCCCCTTGGGAGAGAGAGTAATGCAGTTATGACATCAAAGCTTCAAAGGGAAGCCATGTAATGCTGCCAGACTCCCTCCACTGTCAGTGAGTGGGAGCTGAAGCTTTCCCTGCCAGCCATTTCACACTTAGTGTGTGCAGATTCCATCTTACATCATGTGTATGCTTACATCACGGACCTGTAATCAGCATCAGTGCCCTCATAGTTTTCCCACAGGGGCTTGAAGCTCCTTGGGGGAAAGGAGTATGTTTCCATTATCTCCACAAGGAGAGGAGGAGCCACAGAGCTGTGCGCAGCAGGAGCATCAAACAGCACAAAATGAAAAGTGCATTTGAACAAAATATTTCCAAGTGAAATATTTGTGAGAATTTATAAAGAAAAGTAGGATGAAAACAGATATCCATAATTTACAAGGTGATATTTTGTACAACTCAAAAAAACAGTACACCTCTTCTGAAGATTTTAACACAATGAAATCAGTGGTAAGTGAATTTTAATGTCATTTGGAAATTGTAGAAGCAAATTGTCTCAACTGTCACATATTTTTGGAAGAGAGTAATAAAATGTCACACATATTGTCTGAATTATTTCTCTCATAAGGTTAGTTGAAAAACTTACCTGCAAGTTAAACAGAAAGGATGCTGGGAAGAGAATTCTCAGTTTTGCAGGCCTGATAATCTCCAGGAGAAAAGGACACACATCAAAGTGTTCTATGGGCCTGTAAGCTGCCTCTCTCCAACACTCTTTGATCTAAGGCAGCTTTAAAAAGCTATCTGCTTTTAGAGATGGCTTTCACTTGTACAAATGATTTTCTTATTGGTCTTGCTTAGCCCAAGGTCAGGGAACTAGCTTGCAAGTGTATTCCATTAAGAGGAATTCCTGCTTTACACCATCGCCTGTGCCTGTGCTTGACTCGCGGGAATGAGAATGTTTGAAGTCAGGTTTTCATTTAGTTTTTCCCTGATTCTTAGGACTTCATTAACTAAACTGTTGAGTCACCTAAATTAAGTCTTTAGAATAAGTTTAAGTTCTTTATAACAGTAGATTACTACTTATGTTAAACTCTCTAGTTACTTCAAAAAGTATCACTAGGGAATTAATAAAATTTATTTTCATTCATTTTTAAAAGGCTGCCCTTAATTAAGCAAGGAGGAAATGTGAGAGTTATGATAGAAAAGTAATAATCATTATCATCGATGTAGTTAATATTAATTTCAGACTACATTTCAGCCTTAGAACTATAACATTTTGGCAAATTATCATAACTCGATCTAGTATCTATTTTGAGTTTCTATTCTTCCAGAATAACATGAACTTAATGTCAAGTAATCTGACTGATCCTTTTCCTTACTCGAGTTGTAAGACTGGATGGCTAGGATTGGGATGGCTTACAGGATACCAAAGCATTTTGATGCAGAGAGTGCAACTCTTATCAAGTGTTTCATAACATGCAATTTTCCTCACAACTCAGTTCTGTCAACAATCCCTGCAGATCTCCACCCAAAGACCTATCATGAGCGTCTCTCTGCCTGGCCCCTGAATCTGAGGGTTCCCTCTCCTTTCATTTAAAAAAAATTATTACATTTATTTATTTATGTGGGAGGAGTGCCATGATGCAAGTGTGGAGGTCAGAAGACAATTTATATAATCTATCCTTCTACCTTGTGGGTCCCAGAAATTGAACTCAGACCACCAGGCTTCATGACAAGCACCTTTGCCAACTGAGTCATCTCACAGACCCTCTCTGTCTCTCTCTCTCTCTCTCTCTCTTCATTTTATGGTCTTATAATACAATCTTTCTGTGCTGCGATAGAATGTCAAAATCTCTGCTAAATTGATAAGACCTATTCTCTCTGAACACCAGGCTTCCCCCAAGAAGGCAGGACTCAGAGTTCAAGTCTCTGAAACAAATTCATCCACTTCTTCCAGTTGGGAGGGGGGATCGAAAGGCACACCTTCTTCTTCTTCACTCCAAGTGTGTTGGTCACATCTATACTCTTCTCCAGTCCCCTGAGTGTCTGGAATTTTGGAAACAAGGTCAATAAGGCTCCCTTCATTTCTAATTTTATTCTGCCTCATCGCTGACCAGAGCACAGAATACAGAATTGTCCAGCAACCTGAACAGAGTAGGGGTGGCAAGTTCAGAGAAAAGAGAAGCATCAAAAGAATTAAGTTTCTGAAATGTTCCCTCACCACAGTCAGCACATCCACTGAGTATTCTCCCCTCACCAATACTTCTTTTGAATAATTTCCTAAGGTTTGTTTGTTTGTTTGTTTCCTGTTTTTTCATCTTTCTATCCAAGTCCAATGATCGTCATGGGACAGCTGAGGTGAATGATTCCTCTTCCCCTCAGAACCCACTCAAGATGCCACCACTTTCTTTTGCATCTTAAAGTAGACTTGGAGAATTTTTGCAAGCCTACAGTCTCATTTGTGATCCATAGCAAATATTTATCCCACAAAGGACCACTGGGCTGAGTGGGTCTTTTCTTCATCCCTCTGTGTGAGTGTCCCACCTGTCTCCCCATTTGTTTTTATTTCTTTGACTGACTGGATATCCCATAACACAAGGTTCTTTCCATCCTGCAGAGTTTTGTCTTTGATGTTGTATTTGCTTCATAGATTGTACAAAAAGCCTCATTGTTGAGGGTTGTTAGGTTGGGACACTGTCACAGGGGAGGAAAAAGGGATGACAGTTTTATTGGTTCCAAGGGCATTTCATGCAAACTGTAAAATAGCTCTGAGATCTGTGTGACCCTTCATCATCCAGAGTTAGGCATGGGGCAGGGGGTTAGTTAGAGTTTCCAATCACCTACGAGAACACAGAGTACATTGCCTGGGAAAGTGTTTCTCAATCCTTCCCCTTCAGGGGAATACCAGGCCAGACTCTGAACTACAGTCTCCTCTTTAATTGCTACTGGTACTGTTATTTTTAAGCTTCCATATTACTTAGGATTTTTGTGGAATTTTCAGCTATATCTATTTGGCACATCTTATTCAGCATAGTAAAAATCCAGATGTCCTACAGTTGGGATTTTCACCTATCTGTCAAACTTCAAAATCCCCAGCTCTCTACTACTTCATGCTGTCATTTAAGGCAGGACTGAAATGTAGTCTGTTCAGTTCTGTGTCTTAAAGTCCATTTCAGAATAAATTCAAATCCCGTGATATAACTTTGATTTGTATTTCCTGAATACCACTAAGAGATTTAGTCAAGAAAAATGGTTTTATGCATTGAGAGGCTTGTATTTCAAATAACATCAATGGATGGACACACATTCAGAGATAAGTTAACAAAGGCATGGAAACACTGAACACAAGCTTTAATAAAATATCTGTAAGTGACTAAGGACTCCATAAATTGGATTTTAATATTATATAAACAGAAGAAAGTCCAGGCTTTGGTGGACCAGATCAAAATACCTGCTCTGCCACTATGAACAACACTTCTGAGCTTTGACTTTCTAACTTATCAAAGAAACATAATGGTTAGGAAATTAAATGAGTCTATGTATAAAGTCCTTGACACATGCATAAGTTAAATGAAAAGTAGTAGTTGTCTGAGATAAGATACTATCAATTTCAAGTAACAGCACCTAACAACTTGGCTTACTTAATGATAAAGATGATTTTTCATGTTATATAGATGAAGTGTCAAAGATAACATAAGCTTCATCTGCTTTAGAGGAGGGATGGTGCTGTGTATTAAGGCAAGAACTTTGTGTATGCTGAGTGCACGCTGATTGCTGAGCTACATCCCCAGTCATAAATACAATCTAACACTGCACCTCCTAATGTCTAGTCCATCAATCCTCTGAACCTACCTTGCTTTTTGCTCTTCTCCCTGAGTCAGCTCTGGGTTGACGTTTTCCCCATGTTGATGACATGGGTTTCTCCTCAAGATTTACTTGTAGAAGTCTGGAGGTTCACTCTGACTTGTCACTCTAGAACCAAAGTAGCCAAAAGAAATACAACCACTGACTGGTTCAGCTTAAGACTCTGCCTTGGGAGAAGGATATAAGTTTACTTCAAAAAAACAAAAAAACCTCAATCTTTCTATTTTTAAAATGTTCCTTCTGTGAGCCCCCCTAACACACACACATACCCCCAACACATTTCCAAACAGCAGGAAATCAAGGGATGGAACAAAGACCTCCTCCTCAAATTCTAAAAAAAAAAAAATATCTATACCTTGAATTTTCTACCAATTCCTCAAACGTGAAGTATTTGGAGACCTAGGACAGAGAGTTCTTTGTTTCTGTTTTACCTCAGCCTACTACTTGTTTGTGACAAGTGGATACCTAACTTTTCCTTAGTTAAAGGAGTTAGATAGCCTTGCAATTATTAAAGTCAAACACTTGCGTTTGCCTCCGGAGGGCAGCTACCCAACACATAGAGCACTTACTGTAGTAATCATCAGCATTTTCATCTTGGCATGATTTTTGTGAATGCTTTGGTATTAGCAGTGAACTCAGAGGACTATCTAGCTAATACTTCTGAAAAAATAAATAGAAACACTTCTAATCCTCAGCCTACAGATGTAAGGCTTGAGCATGCACAGATCTTAATATGCTCCCAGAGGAGCCGTAGCCTGAGTCCTGCTAGCTCTTCGTTTGGATTCCTATTAGCCAATATGGTTAAATCTAGGAATTCTAATTTCCATCAGCTGTTTAAAGTTGGATGCCGAACCTAATAATCTTTGGTTGGGATTCTCCTTTCATTCTAGAAGCTTAAAAAAAAAAAGTCGCCGAGAACAAAGAAATCCAGCCTTTACAATTCCAGGCCAGCGGGACCATAACTACATTTTGTTTCAGGTCTTGAGAAAACAGTTCTTCAAAAAGCTAGGTGTACGCATCAAGCAAGTGTAGACAACCAGCCTGCCTTGTTGCAGGATGGCTCTCTTCTTCTCTTTTATCTAGAGAAAGTTGAACTGAGGATTGACCCATAATAACATAAATGTAGCATTTAGCATATACTCAGTAAATAGAAACTTTCCTTAGTTATATTGTCACGTCAAGAAAGTTATATATTCTTCAACTCCTAATCTGGACCCTCAAATCTGTTTCTTGATACAGCCCTAGTGGGTGGTAAAGAGGGTGTGTAATGCAGTCTAATTGAATTTGAATACTTGAGGTTTTCAAGGAAGCTATAAATAAGATCTCTGTGTTTAGACTTTTTAAAATGTTGTTATGTGCTGTTGAAGTTGTATTGTGTGCTGATGGTACAGTTGGCTAAAATTTTAAGGTAGGGCTCCTTGTCCGAAAGATCTGTATTTAAGAAATGTAATCAACAGTAAAGCCATAGGAAAGAATATGAGACTTTGAAGAATGAGAGCATGATCCAGTTTGTAACTGTGATTCACATACACCATTAATGATGTTAAACCACATCCAGGAGAGCACCCTGGAGTCAAAGTAGATAACTGAAAATTCCCTAGGTATATAACCTACAAAAGTAATAATTTCTAACTTTGATCTCAAATAATTTCCAACACATGGGGCCTGTTAATCGGGTTTCTTTCAATAAGTAGCTTGTACTCCAATGTCCAAGCAATGACCTTCAAGACTGAAGATATTTTTACAGCTATGCAGAGATCCCAAGAACCAGTTAAGAGGGCCAGCCTTTCCTCCCATAGCACATCAACCCCAAAGAGCAGAAAGACATGTTGTCAAGGCCAACCCCTACCACTCATCGATTTTGATGAATTCATCAATTAGAATAGTCATACTGTTTCCTTGGGGAAAGTAGGTAAATGTGGAAACTATAGCAGGAAAAAAATGCAACACACATTTCTCTCCAAATATTTTCATCACATTTTTCAGCCCAGGAGAGTTAACTAGAAGAAGGAAAACAATGAGAAGGACGCAAGCCCTCCCAAGCAGAATGAACAGAGGTGTTCTCTGCCATAGTATCACTCCAACTTCATCCATCCATCTGCTGTTGCTGTAAGGCCCCCACACAAACACATATAGGAGCACACACACATACACACACACACACACACTATAAACCTACACACCATACACACAAAATAATAATGAATAAAATTAAATTAAATTTTAAAAAGAGAATCTGAAGAGATTAATGACTGTACGGAGATTGGATTCATAATAATAATAACAAAAAGTCTCCTGTCAAAGAAAAAGTACCAAACCTGATTACTTCACAGCCAAATTCTACCAAACATTTAAAGAATAACTAATACCTCTCCCCACACTGCCCCAAAAATTGAAGAGGAAGAAGTACTTCTTATTTTAAGTCTTGATATCAAAATCAGAAATTAATGCAAGACAGATAGGAAAGGGAGGAAAGGAAGGACAGAGGGACGGAAGGATGGAGGGAGAAAGGAAGCCAACCTTATAAGGCCAGTATCTCTGATGAACATAGGGACAAAAATTCTCAACAAACTACTAGCAGACCAAATTCAGGAGAAGACTAAAAGAATCATTTACTCTGATCAAGTGGGATTCATTCCACTGATGTAATAGTAGTTCTGCATGCACAGAACTATAAGCATGACACATCACGTAAACAAAATGAATGTTTGAAACCTTATTGTCATTTCAATAGATGCAGAAAAAGAATTTGACAAAATGCAACAACCTCATGATAAAAGTTTTCAACAAATTCATTATGAAACAAATGTACCTCAACACAATAAAGTTCACATATTACAAACCCATAGCTGACATCATATTCAACAGGGAAAAATTGAAGCTTTCTCTAAGAGTCAGAACAAGACAAGAAGGCCCACCTTTATCATCAACACATATATCAGAGGTCTTAGCCAGAACAATTAGAAAACTGAGAAAAACAAAGATAGAAAATTAAGAAGCTGAGTTGGCCCTGTTTGCTGATTACACAACTGTATGCATAGAAAATACTAAATATTCCACAGTCACATGCATAAGCATGTATACTCATAGACTCACAAAAAACTTAGAACTAAATTCAGTAAAATTGCAGGATACAACAATCAACAAAAAAAAATGGTGGTGTTTCTATTCACTAACAGCCAACTATCTAAAAATGAAATTAAAAAGTGACTCCATTTACAACAGCATAAAAAGATGCTCAGAAATAAATTTAACCAAAAGAGTAAAATATTTCTACAGTGAATTTGAAGAAGGACACAAATAAATGAAAAGAGACCTTGTGTTCATGAACTGGAAGAATAATGATAAAATACCCATGTGACCTAAAGTGATCTATAGATTCAATGCAACCCCCATCAAAATAAGTGATGCCCTTCACAGAAAAAGCAATCCACAGGATGAGGATATAGCTTAGTGGTAAAGGGCTTGCCTATTATGCACAAGGCTAGGCCAGTGCTGAGAGAGAGACAGAGAGACAGACAGACAGACAGACAGACAGACAGAGACAGAGAGAGACGGAGACAGAGAGGAAGAAGGGGGAGGAGGAAAAAAGAAATGAGGGAACAAAAGAAAGGAAAGGAATGAAGGGAAGAAAGGAAAAGAAAAGAAGGAAGGCCAACAGGGAGGAAGAAAAAATAAAAGCACAAAAGATCTTCAAGTAGTCAATGCAATCTTGAGCAAAAATAACAAAGCAGGCGCCATCTCAGCATATGATTTGCAAAGCTACTAAGAAGGTATAGTACTCAGAGAAGCATAGTACTAGCTGAATAAAATTAAATAAAATTTTAAAAAGAAATGGAGAATCTGAATAGATTAATGAGTAAGAAGATTGAATTCATAATAATAATAAAAAGTCTCCTATCAGAGAAAAAATACAGGACCTGATTACTTCACAGCCACATAATGATTCCAGAAATAAGCCCTAACATTTACAGTCAACTGATCTTTAACAAAGATACCAAGAGCACGCAGTGACATGAATTGATTGCATATCTACATGCAGAAGAATGAGGTTAGATTCTCATCTCACACTGTATACAAACATCTATTGAAGATGTAATAAACACTTCAACACAAATAAAACTGTTAGAATAAAACACATGTGGAAAACTGCATGGCATTAGTCAAGGCAAAGATTTCTTGGATATCATTCCCAAACCAACAGAAATTAAACAAATAGGTTTATGTGGAATAAAACAGTTCTGCACACTAAAAGAAATAACACGGTAAAGACTCAACCTACAGATTTGTAGACTATTTTATAAACAAGACCCTGGTAAGGATTTACTTCCCAAAAATTCTAAGGAAATCAATTTAACAGCAAGATTTTTTAAAAGTCCAATCAATTTAAAAGTGAGCAAAGAAAGTGAAAGGACATTTATCAAAAGACATGCAAATGGACATGAGGTATGTGAAAAAAAAATGCTCAGCATCATTGCCATAAAGGAGATGCATATTAAACCACATTGAAACACACACTATCCCTAGCACCTTAAGAATGACTCTTCCAAAAGTCAAAAGAGAACAAGAGCTGGTGAGGATGTGGAGTAAAGGGAATCCTCACAAACTGTTGGGAAAGGTCATTAATACAGCCATTGTGAAAACGGAATGAGGGGGTCTTCAAAAATTAGAACTAGATCTACACTATGATCCAGCAATCCCACTATAGGTGTCTGTCCAAAGGAAAAAGAATCAGTATATTGAAGAGCTATTTACTCTCTCATGTTTATTGCAGCATTGCTTATGTTAGCCAAGAATAGAATCAACGTAAGTATCCATCAACAGGTGAATGGATGGAGAGAAGGTGGTATGGACACTGTAAAAACTATCCATTAAAAAAAATACTGTAGGGGCTGGAGAGATGGCTCAGCAGTTAAGAACACTGGCTGTTCTTGCAGAAGACAGGCTTTGAATCCCAGCACCCACATGGCAGCTAACAACTGTCCGTAACTCCAGTTCCAGAGGATCTGATGGCCTCTTCTGTCCTCCGTGGGCATTGCATAACATGGTGAACTCACATACATGCAGGTAATACACTCATACACATAAAATAAAAATAATAAAATATTTTTTTAAAATACTGTAATCTGTGGCCACATAGATGAACCTGGAGGACAGGATGTTTAGTGAAATAAGCTAGGCACAGAAGACTAAGACCACATGGTCTTGCTCATGTGGAAGGTAAAAGCTGATCCTTTAAAAGCAGAGAATAAAACAGTGGTTTCCAGGGTCTAGGGAAATAAGAGCTGGTAGTATAGTGATTGGGGTATTATAAAAGTTTTAATTAATTAGATTAGAGGAATATGTTCAAAAGACCCATTATGTAGCAGGGTACTGTAATTAATAACAATGTATTTCTGAAAAATGCCAAGTGGGTAGATTTTAAGAGTTCCCATTGAAAAATGATAGATAACTTTGTGACATAATGCATATAGTAATTATCTCTATTCAGCAATGTATATATATGCATATGTATTTCAAGATACCATGTTGCATGTGATAACTCTGCTTTTATCAATTAGTTAAAAAAATTAATACAAATCTAAAAAACTAACTTCACAGAAAAGAATAAAGGAAAGAAGGGGGAGAGGTTAGGAGGAAAGAAGGATTCCATTTTTATTTTCCCTTCCATTTTAAAACAACATGGATGATACTCTTCATCACTTTATAAAAAGTAAAAAGCCAAATACTGTACCCAGTCATTGATTTCTGCAGCTAAAATATGGAAATGGAGAAAACTTAATTTCTTTAAAAAACTAATAGAATTCTCAAAGTAAATAAAATTCATTTAATGAACTAGAGTATTTACAAAACCCAAAATGAATGTCCTTTTTTTAAGTGGAATTTCCATTTCAATTTCTGGATGTCTCCTAAAGCCCCTCTGTTTCAGTCACCATCATTATCTGGACAGCTGAGACCCTGTGAAAACATTGTCAGTCAGTGTAGCTGCTGGTGAGAAATCCAGGGCAAGATTGCTCTACTAAGAGGTGTCAAGAAAGTAGGTGGAAGAATTTACAAAAATCTTTCCCATGTTTCCTTGCACAGCAGTAGACACAGAATAAAAGCATTTATAATTTAAAAGAAAAATAAATATGCTTCGACTTTTCTTTGTTCACGCAAATTTTGATTGAATTTAACAGTCTTGAGAAATAATTGGCTTCCTGGATTTAAGGAATTAATGGCTATGAACTTTTTAATTGCTCTTTGAAGGCAAAAAGATAGTTTGACTCAAGCCTGAGCCAACAAAAAGACACTGATTTGATTTTTAGTTGTAATTGCTTTGCTCAAATCTGTAGTCCCTGTTTAATGAATAATTATTAAATCCTGATTCGACAGATTCTTTTTCCTACACTGTGTAGTAAATAAATTCACTAAATGGAGAAATAAGCATGACAACTCAATGTTACTGGAAGATGTGAGGGCCTTCCCTAGATTTCTACCTTCAAGCCACTTGATGCATCCACACAAACTGCTCATTCCAACCACTCTTTGTCATTGATCCATCAGACTGTACACAAAATCACACTGTTTTCTCCCTGTGCACACCTAAACTTGTGCTCTTGCCTACATAAATCCTTTATGTAAATGTTGCCATTATTTATTTTTGTTCTAAGTTTCTTCAGACTCTACATTTTTAAATTTTTATTTTATGTATATGAATGTTTTGCTTGCGTGTGTGTGTGTGTGTGTGTGTGTGTGTGCGCGTGCGCTATGTGCATGCAATGCCCAAAGAGACCAGAAGAGGGCATTGAGTCCCTGGAACTAGAGTTATAGATGACTGTCAACCATCACATGGGTGCTGGAAACTAAACTCAGGTCCTCCTCAAGAGCAGCCATCTCTCCAGCCTCTAGTTTCATCAGGTTGTTAATAAACACATACCAAACAAGCTTAGCCTAGAAAAGATATGTATGCTTCTCATAGCCTAAAAGGCAATTAAAGACTAATGTTCTGAACCTATGAATCCCAGTTGTCTCTTTAGGAGTAATATGTGGTTGGGGTTGAAATGGGGCATTACATATCTTTATCACATTTTCTCTCTTTCAGGGAGAGTTCGAAAGACACAAATGGATGTGGCTACTAGAGTTAGCCTACTGTAGAGACAGCTTATTGTGTGGCAGCTGGGGTAGTTTTCAGAGGCTGCCCTTTGTCTTCAGCATTTTCCCCACAGTGGTCTTGCTGGCATGTTCGTGTTTCCTTCTTGACCTTGCTCGTGAGTCAGTCACCCATTTGAGCGATCTGCCCTCCACTTAACGACTGTTGAAATTATGTTTCATCCTTGCAGTTCTAGGTACTGACTAGAATTTAGTTCTAGCTTAAAATTTAGGTGAATGAACAGACCTCCAACGTGGTGTCTTGAGTCGATATAGGTGTTCCAGCTATGTAGAAGAAATTTGCTGTTGTATCTGTGCTTAGTGTTGAACTTGATGCCACATCTTCCATGTTCCCTGAAGACTTTCCTTGTTTTGAATCATTTTTCAAATTCTTTGTTCCTGGAAAGAGTGTTCTGATGCAGCAGATCCAAACAGCATTTAGCTGTCTCAACCACTCTACAGAAGGTTGGTACAGAACCTCTTGAGATTTTTTTTCCAGTTTATGCTTATGAAATTTTATGAAAATTAAGCCTCCATGTTTTATAGTAGCAGTTCCGGCATGGCATACACTAATAACAACTAATGGAGTATTAATTGTTGCATTTATTTATGTGTTTAATTACTACGTTTATTATTCTCAAATGATGCTTCCTAAACTTAATGATCCTGCTCTTGAGAGAGTAATCTCTAGTTGTTTGTGACTAAAAACAGATATCAACAAGGATAAGCAATTGAAATCAAATGTCTATTCCTAAGACAAATTCACAAGTATACACTTAGATCATTCTAAGAAACAAAAATAAGTGACAAGTATTTATCACAGGGCAAGTTGGAAATTCTAAGTGTGATGTAGAAAAGATAAAGACTCCTCCAATTGCTGCCACAAGCTGGTCACCACGGAGGTATCTGTCAATCAAGATAAGTAGTCTCTAGAAGCTCAGCAGATGCTTGCCCAGGCTAGAGTAATCATGTAAAACGATGGAGAAATGAACACCCTGTGAGTGTTTATACACACAGAGAGCATAGAAAATTACAAGTTGAAGTGGCATCCTGCTGGGAAAGCAAAGCAGGCCTCTGCTGTGGTTAAGGACATAGATATATACACATCTGGGCTCTGCCCCACCCTGGGGGTTCATAGCTTTGTGATCAATCACTGTACCTGTTTCCTCATGTGTAAAATGAGAACAATAATAATGGTAATATATACTTCATAAAACTGTGAAAATTCAGTGATGTATAATGTATAAAAACAATAACGACTATGGCTTATGCTTAGTTCCTTAGAGCATCTAGATACAGTATTTCAGATATATTACATGTAAGCCATAGTTGTTATTTCTTATTCCCATGTTTATTTGAATCAGTCTGTGCATATGAGAAAGTCCCTCTGTACTGAAAAGCTGGCCAATGTATATCAAACCACCAGAATGCTGCCACAGGTCATCTGGAATCAACAAAGAGACATTTCCAGGAAGAAATGACTGAGGAGAGAACACCATTCCCCAGTGTGGACAGTACCTTCTCAAAGCAGTTCAGCCATTGTGCTGGATAGCTTTAGTTGTCAACTTGACATATCTGAGTAGAGGAAGCCTCTAGTGGGGAATTGCCTCCATTGGACTGGCCTGTGACTGTGTCTATGTGGCATTTTCTTGATTGTTAAGTGATGTGGGAGGGCCCAGCCCACTGTGGGTGGTGCCACCCCTGGGCAGGTGGGCCTGTATTGTGTAAGAAAGCAGGCTGAGCAGGGGCCAGGGAACCAAGCCAGTAAGCAGTGATCCTCCATGGCCTGTGCTTCAGCTCCTGCCTCTAGGTTCCTGCGCTGAGTTCCTACCTTGAGCTCCCTCAGTGATGAACTGTGACCCAGGAGATGTGAGTCAAAAAAAATCCTTTCCTCCCCAAGTTGGTATTGGTCCGAATGTTTTGTCACAGCAATTGAAAGCAAACTAGAACAGATATGAAGGGATCTGAGGAAATCAGCCATGCTACTTGCCTTCCTGCCTTTGTTTCCTGCTGGTGAGTGTGTCTGATACCGTTTTTCTTGCTGCTGCTGCTGCTGCTGCTGCTGCTGCTCCATCCTTCACTGACATCTGAACCCAGTTTCTTCAGCCTTCCAATGTAGACTGAAGCCGATTGGCTCTCTAGAAATTCTCCAGGCCTTCAGTGCCAGATTGGGAATCATAAAGGCTCCAGCTTCCTGTACTGAGCAGGATACCACATTCTCAGCCTCTCCAGACAGTCACTGTTGGACTATGTAGCCCCTACTGTGTAAGCCTATCTAATGAATCCCCTTTTATAATTGGTATTCATTTTAGCAGTTCTGTTCCTCTAATGAACCCTGACTAATAAAGACACAACCTTAAAATTAGTGGTAAGTTCCCTGCTTAATTGTAAATGTTCCCCAAACACCCAGGTAGTAAAGTCTTGGTCCTCAGATAATGGTGCTGTGGGAGCTGGTGGAACCTTTAAGAGATGAGGCCTGGTGAATGAAAGTGAGGTCACTGGAGACATGTCCTTGAAACAGACATTGTCCCTTCCTCCTCTCTCTGTTTGGTTCCTGGACACCATAAGGTGAGCAGGTTTCACTCCCAAGTACTTCTGCCATGTTGTCCTTCTTCAGCACAGGCCAAAGGCAACAGAGACAGAAACTGTGGTTGGAAACCTTTGAAACTGTCCATGAGCCAAAATAAATCTTTCTTCTTTTTAAGCTGAGATTCTTAGGTATTTTTCCATGGTGATGGGAAACTGACTAACATTACCTGCTCTCTAGTGGGACTGGGGAGAGAATCCTCCTCCATCACATCTGATCCCCAGGATGTTCCAGAGCAGTCTGTAATAAAGCCTCCAATCTAGGTGCCAGGAGGCCTAGGATACAGGGCTCTTCCTTCCTCATCTATCAGTTCTTCATTCCTTCTACCCAAAAGTTGCTCTCATCAACATCCATGCCTTTCATAGGGATTCTCTCAAAAAAGTGGCAAGGCCAGCAGGTCACCAGCAAATACAGATGCTAGAGCAGCACTGACCAATAGAACTGATGGATTAGTCACTTTTCTGTTGCTGTGACAGAAACACTAACCAAAGCAACTTATAGAAGGAAGAGTTTATTTGCGTTTATGGTTACAAAGGGGCAAGAGTCCATCATGGCAGGGAGGCATGGTGGCAGAGGTGACTGGAGGAGGAGTAGAAGCTAGGCTCTACATCCTCAAGCACAGAAAACAAGAGAGCAACTGGATATCTGGCAAGGCTTAAGAATTCTCTAAGCCCGCCCCCAGTGACATGTTTCCTCCAGGATAGCCACACCTTCTAAGACCTGACAAAATATCATCACCAACTGGGGACAAAATGCACAAATAGTTGGAGCCTACAGGGGACATTCTCATTCGAACCATTGAGAAAACTGAGTGACTCCATCTTGGATAAAACCTCCATGGGACTGACCCAGCCCTGAGCCCTGTTCCAGGAAAAACCACACACAAAAAAAGTATACTTGGAATGGATAGCGAACAACTCCCCCGCCAATGGTCAATTAACCAGGGACAGGAAAGTACTAAAAGTCCAGATGTCTTTTCAGGTTTCCTGAAGCCAGCAGTTTATGGTTTGGCACTTGGTTTCAACCAATCAGATGCTTGCCAGGATGGAGACCCCCTACTCCCCTACTTGCTGAACTTGCTGAAACAAACCTATAAAAACCTCTGTCTCCCAAAGCAAGGGGTCTCACTTCTGAGATCTGCTGGGTCGGTGACAGAGTGGGCCCAAGATTAAGCTTATAACAATATAAAAATACCCTGCGTATTTGTATTGGTCAGCTCCTTGGTGATCTTTGGGGTCTCACGAACTGGGCACATCTTGGGGACTCGTCCAGGATCCCCAAGACCCCTAGGACCCCCGAACCCGAGGGTTCTAGCCAGCCAGTGTCTGTTTGTTTCTATTTGTGCTTGTCTGTGTCTGTCCTACCTTTTGTTCTGAGCCTCGAGGCAAACTTGTGAACAGTGTGGTCAGGAGTGGTTGGAGCAGACATGCTGGATGACCGTGACCACAGAGGTCTGGAAGACGTTCCAGACCCTGGCAGAGGGGACGGAGGGCCCCGGACTCTGTTGGTTTCTGTGAAAGGACAAGGGGGTCACTCCCGCAGCGCAGCAGTTCGCCACTGTCCGACTTTCAGTTTTTCTTCAGCATGAGTAGGGGAATTTGCTACTTGGCCTTCTGCATGTCTTTCTGGCTCTCTGTTTTGTCTTTGGTTGTCTATTTCTCTGTGACTGAGAAGGATACAATGGGACAGACTCCCTCTATACCCCTGGACCTGGTTCTTGCACATTTTGGAGAGGTTAAGACTTGAGCCCATAACCTCTTTGTTGTTGTCAGAAAGAATAAACTACTTTCTATAAGTCTGAATGGCCCACTTTCAACGTGGGATGGCCCTCAGAGGGGACCTTTGATCCCGCTGTCATTAACACGGTTGAGAAAATTATTCTTCAACCACATGTGGGACATGGATCAAATATCATACATAGTAGTCTGGGGAGATTTAGTTAATAACCACCCCCTCCTTGGGTCAAGTCTTTTCTTCCTTTACAGAAAACTGAGGTTCTGACAGCTGCAGAACAACCCAGAAAGCACCTAAGCCTGAAACCAAACCATCAGTACCATCACTATACCCTGTCTTACAGGGCAGCACAGAAGATCTAATTTCTCCTCCCCCTCCTTATCCACCTCCTCCATAGGAAGTACCCCCTCCAGAACCAGCACCCCTGGTACCAGATTCTTCACAGGCACAGGGGGGACCGGCTCAGGGGACTAGGAGTAGAAGGGCAGCAACACTGGAGGGTCCAGAGTCTACTGTTCTACCCCTCAGAGTCGCTGGCCCTGCAGATGAGGCTGGCAACCAGCCCCATCACTATTGGCCATTCACCACTAGTGACCTTTACAACTGGAGAACCCAGAATGCTCCCTTTTCTGAAAATCCTAAGGAGCTTATTAATTTATTACAAACTGTCTTATTCATACACCAACCCACTTGGGATGATTGTCATCAATTATTACAGGTCCTGTTTACCACAGAGGAAAGGAAACGTATTCAAAAAGAAGCCAGGTAATTAATTCCTGGCAATACTGGTGTCCCTACTACTGACCCAACACTGAATGATGCTGCCTATCCACTGACCCGGCCTGATTGGGATTATAATACTGCAGAAGGTAAGGGGAGGCTTCTGGTTTACCGCCAGGCTCTGTTGGCAGGTCTCAAAGCGGCTGCTCATAGGCCAACTAATTTGGCAAAAGTATACAATATTAGTCAGGAACTAAATGAAAGCCCAGCTGCGTTCTTGGAGCAAATAATGGATGCCTTCTGCAGGTACACTCCATTAGATCCAGAGGCCAAAGATAATTTAGCGGCAGTGACCATGGCTTTTGTTAACCAGTCAGCTCTGGATATAAAGAAAAATCTCCAAAAAGTGGAGCGACTGTGTGAAAAGAGCTTAAGGGATTTAAAAACTGTGGCCAAGAAAGCGTACAATAATAGGAATAGTGAAGAGAAAAAATGAATAAAGGCAGAAAGGAGGCAGAACAAGGACCTGGCAAGGACCCTGCTGGCTGCCACTGAGGATCCAGAGGACCGGCGTCTGAGACAGATAGCGTCGGGGAAAGGAGTCTCTTGCAGTATGTGGATGACCTACTTGTAGCGGCAGACAGCCAAGAGGCTTGCGTGGACAGCACAGAATGCCTGTTGCAGATGTTGGGAAGCCTGGGCTATTGGGCCTCTGCTAAAAAGGCCCAACTATGAAAACAACAGGTCCAATACTTGGGCTATATACTCAAAGAAGCACTACTGGTAAAAGATGCTGACAAACTGACTTTGGGCCAGAACTTGACCATCACCAGACCACATGGCTGCTTTAAAGCAGCCCCCAGACAGATGGCCAAGTAATGCCCATATAACTCATTGTCAGGCATTATTTCTTAATCCTGCTAGAATCAGCTTCCAGGTACCAGTTGCCCTGAATCCAGCCACACTTGCCAGATGCACACTTGGATGCTCCCCCCTGCATGATTGTGCTGGAATCCTGGCCCATGTCCATGGTACCTGATCAGATCTGAGAGATACCCCGCTATCTGATGCTGAAGTAACCTGGTTCACTGACGGGAGCAGCTTTGTCCAGGATGGCAAGAGGTATGCAGGGGCAGCTGTAGTATCATTAATGGGCATCATTTGGGCAGAGCCTCTGCCCACTGGCACTTCGGCCCAAAAGGCTGAACTTATTGCCCTAACTAAGGCATTGGTATTGGGAAAGGACAGAAAGCTTAATGTGTATATGGACAGCCAACATGCCTTTGCCACCATGCACATTCATAGGGCAATATATCGGGAACAGGGCTTATCAATGGCAGAAAAAAAGACTGTCAAAAATAAAGAAGAAATCCTAACATTGCTGAAGGCTCTCTGGCTGCCAAAGAAATTGGCAATTATCCACTGCCCAGGTCATCACAAAGGGGACGATCAGATTTCCCAAGGAAACAATCGAGTGGATCAGGTGGCTAAACAGGCTGCCCTCCAAACTAACCCAATCTTGGTCACCACACTAATTGACCCAGGTGACCCAAACCTCCCCAAAAAGCCCAAATACACCGGGGAGGAACCAATGCCTGGAAGGATGGTGGAGGTCAGCAGAAGGGAAGCTGATCCTCCTGGAAAAATTAGGAAAACAAATGTTGGCAAAAATACACCATTCTTCCCACATGAGCATCAAGAGGATGCAGGACTTAATTTGACATGCTGAAGTAAAAATCAAGGACCCTAATTTAAAGATTAAAGACACTGTCAATGGCTATAAAGATGGTCAACTCACTAATGCGGTGCCAAATATTAGAAACCCAGGAATCAGACTTTGAGAAAGACTTTGGGAAATGGATTTCACTGAGGTAAAACCTGGCAGGTATGGATATCGTTATTTGCTAGGCTTTGTAGATACTTTTTCAGGATGGACTGAAGGCTTCCCTACTAAACATAAAATGGCTCAAATGGTGGCAAAGAAACTGTTGGAAGACATCCTCCCCAGGTATGGCTTTCCACAGATGATAGGGTCAGATAATGGACCAGGTTTTGTGTCCAAGGTAAGTCAGAGTCTGGCCACAGTTCTGGGGGTTGATTGGAAACTACATTGTGCTTATAGACCCCAGAGTTCAGGACAGGTAGAGAGAATAAATAGAACTCTGGAAGAGACCTTAACTAAATTGACCTTAGAGACTGACAGTGACTGGGTGACTCTCCTGTTTGCACTCTATCAAGTGTGTAACTCCCTTTACCAGATGGGATTAACCCCCTTTGAGATCATGTTTGGAATGCTCCCTCCCATTATCCCTAACCTCCTTGGCAGAAATGGTTCTGCAGAATAGGAGAGGCCTAGACCTGTTGTTCTTGCAGCAGGGAGGCCTCTGTGATGCCCACAAAGAGTGTTGTTTTTATGTAGATCACTCTGGGGTCAAAGAATCCCTGGCCAAGGTTAGAGAAAGTCTGGCTCAAAGAGAGAACAAATACAGGGCTAAACAAGGATGGTTTGAATCCTGGTTCAATAGCTCCCCTTGGTTGACCACTTTGATTTCAACCTTACTCAGACCCCTCCTCATTCTGATTATGCTCTTGACCCTTGGACCTTGCATTTTAAATAAATTGGTAGCTTTTATAAAAGAGCAGCTGGGAGCTATACAGCTAATGGTAATGCGAACCCACTATCAGTCCCTCCAGAGTCTGGGTGATGAAGAACATGAGATGAGGGAGAGCCCTTGATTGGCCCCCAAGGTACTAGTCAGAGGGGGGAATGAGAGACCTGAGTGACTCCATCTTGGATAAAATCTCCATGGGACTGACCCAGCCCTGAGCCCTGTTTCAGGAAAAACCACAAAAAAAAAAGTATACTTGGAACAGATAGAGAACACCTTCCCCACAAATGGTCAATTAACCAATTAACCAGGGACAGGAAAGTACTAAAAGTCCAGATGTCTTTTCAGGTTTCCTGAAGCCAGCAGTTTATGGTTTGGCACTGGGCTTCAACCAATCAGATGTTTGCCAGGCTGGAGACCCCCTGCTCCCCTACTTGCTGAACTTGCTGAAATAAACCTATAAAAACCTCTGTCTCCCAAAGCAAGGGGTCTCACATCTGAGATCTGCTGGGTTGGTGACAGAGTGGGCCCAAGATTAAGCTTGTAACAATAAAAAACCCTTGTGTGTTTGCATCGGTCAGCTCCTTGGTGGTCTTTGGGGTCTCGTGAACTGGGTACAACACCATCACATTTGATATGAAAATGTCCAGCAAGGTAGCCATCAGCCACCTCTCGCTATCGAGCACTTGAAATGTAACTGGTGTAACTGAGAAACTAGACTTAAATTTTATTTAATTAGCATCAAAAAAAAATTTTTTTTTTTGGTCTTTTTGAGACAGGGTCTCCCTGTAACCCCAGCTGGCCTGGAGCTTGATATGTAGACAAGGCTGGCCTTGAACTCTGTGCTGGATAGCTTTAGTGTCACCTTGACACACCTGGGTTGAGGGAGTCTCAACTGGGGAATTGCCTCCATTGGACTGGTTTATGGCCATGTCTGTGGTGCATCTTCTTGATTGTTCAGTGATGTGGGAGGGCCCAGCCCACTGTGGATGGTGCCACCCCTGGGCAGGTGGGCCTGTGGTGCATAAGAAAACAGGCTGAGCAGGGGCCAGGAAGCAAGTCAGTAAGCAGGGACCCTCCAAGGCCTATGCTCCAGCTCCTGCCTCCAGGTTCTTGCCCTGAGTTCCTACCTTGGGCTCCTGGATGAACTGTGACCTGGTTGATGTAAGACAAATAAACCCTTTCCTCCCCAAGTTGGTAGTGGTCAGAGTGTTTTGTCACAGCAATGAAGAAACAAGCTAGAACAAACTCACAAATGCCTCTGCATCACCACCCACACACACCTCATACTGGGATTAAAGGCGTAAACTACCGTGCCCAGCTTAATGAGCATCAAGTTGAATAGTTACAGGTGGCTAGTGGCTGTTGTATAAGACTGCACAGCTTAGAGGCAGACAGACTGAGTCTTCATCCTAGCCTCACATTTTCCTGGCCCCCCATGACACTGGGAAAATAACTGCAATTCAGTCTCACTCTCTCATTATATATAAGGATCTTATTCTTATGTATCTCTGGTGTTGTCAAAATATTAAATTCTTGAATTAAAGCATCTAGCAGGCTCTTCATCCAGACTAAGTTTCTAGTAAAAGTGGGTTATGATTTAACAAGCCATAAGAATGATTTCTTGTATATCCCATGATTTCACTGGATTTCCTCTTCGTATATTGACTAGTTGAAGTAATCACACCCAAATCGTGCTCAATTGGCTCTTTAGAAATACATAGAGAAAACACCAGCAGTCCCGACAGACACATAACACAGCTTATCTCGTCTATACCCTAGGGAAATAAACCAGCCACCATGCCTGGCCGAGCCTCAAAAAATACCTGACATTGTTTTTTTTCTCAGTCAGGAGAGATCTTACTCTGTAGGTATTCAAAGGGAAATGATAAGAAAATTAAAGTAATTATGAATTTTGCTTAGTTAAATCTGGAAGAATTTAAAAAATAAAGTGCAGTCAACAACCACTTATTGAAGGAGCAAATTAGCTTAATAATTTACAGTTGAATTCCTGCTCTGTGTCTGGTTCTGTGCTAAAGGAAAAATAAAGTGACATTGTCATATTTTCATGAATTTCACAGTGTTTTTGAAGAAGTGGTCTTTTCTAAGAGTACATGGCAACCATATGAAGTAGAATTAGTGCTGTGGATATTAAAAAAATTTTTTAAAGTAAATCAAAAAATTTTTAATTTTTTTATGTGTATATGTGTATTGCCTGCATGTGTGTAAGTACACTGATGTCCTGTGCAATGCCAATAAAGGTCAGAAGAGAGTGTTGGATCCCCTGGAACTGGAGTTATGGATGGTTGCTAGCTGCCTTGTGGGTTCTGGGAACCAAACCCAGGTCCTCTGCAAGAGAAGCCAGTACTGTTAACTGTTGAGTCATCTCTCTAGGCACAGGTGTTAAAATATTTTAAACGAAGGTTATTGCTGAGTAGATCAAAATCTTAACATTTCAAATCAGTTATAAGTTCTATCAAAGTTTTAATAGTTCATAATCTAAGTAGTAACTTTGAAATACAAAGTATAAAATCACAGAATCAAGTTATCTCCTGAAGGCTAAAGCTTTGATTTTGATAAGGCATATTTTAAAACTCAGGAAATTAAGTGACTCCTCTCTCAAGAATAAAATGTTTTGGGGCTGGAGAGATGGCCCAGAGGTTAAGAGCACTGACTGCTCTTGCAGAGGACCCGGGTTCGATTCCCAGCACCCACATGGCAGCTCCGAACCATCCTTAACTCCAGTTCCAGAGGAATCTGAAGCCCACTTCTGACCTCTGCGGCATTGCATGACCTGGGTGCACTCACATACGTGCATGCAATACACTTATACACATAAAAATAATAAATAAAATACTTTTAAAAATAAAATGTTTTGAGTTCATAAATTAAATAAAAAGAACTTGTTTATTGTCTCCTTTTTCATATGGAAATATTGGTCTTTCCTTTCAGGGTCAGATTAAAGGGAATGTGACACTCTTCTGCCCTCCTTGACACCCCAAAAGCCTTGCTATTCAAAGTGTGACTCCTGGGCCATGTGCACCAAGACCATGTGGGATCTGGTCAGAAGGGCAGACTGTCCGTACGCAAGACCAAATGAATGAGAACTTCTGGTTTGTTTTCAGAAAATGCCCAGGTGATGGACTATGCACATGAAAACTAGACAAGTACGTCTTAAGGAATATTACAGTGTTATTGAACTAATTGGAAAATATGGTACCCAGTTAGTTCAGTCCTGTGCATTCAATCCCTTCAGGGCTAGTAACATGTAAATTTGTCCATCAGGATGCAAAGGAACAGTGCTTTTAAAATGAAACCACAAAAGATCTCTAACAAGTGCTGACATTCACTTTTCCTCAAGTCAAAACCAAACACACATCTAAAATGCCAGGGTCCCATAGGTGCAATAGTGGCACAAATGTTATAGGAATAACCAACTACTTTATGATTAGATTTAAGACCTGCTCCACAGACAGAAATGTATGCTAGTGCTGTAAATATGGCCAAGAACCCAAGGCTTGGGAGCTCATAGACCTAAGGGGTGAACCTACTACTCTTATTTTGCTAAGTGAATGTAGTTATCAAATTTCCCTCTAAATTTGCATCTCTGTACCCATAGATTAGTGCAATTCTCAGACCGCACCAGAGAAATTTCTTTGTACAGAAGACAGCATTTAATGTAGAAACTCCCAACTGATCAAAGTGCAGAGAATAAGTGCTGATGTAGTGCTCATCCATAAATGGGACATCTATATCACACCCCTTCCTCCAGGCCTCAGAGACCACTACAGATAAAGAGGTGGAAAGATTGTGAGCACCAGAGGTCAGGGAAGACCAGAGAAAAGCAATGTCTTCTAGACATGACAGGACAGCTGCACCCATGAACTCACAGAAGCTGTGGTTGCCTGCTCAAGACCTGCACAAGGTTAAGCCAGTCAATAATCCAGCATGAAGCAGGGAGGGGTTCATGAGCTCCCATCCCCAGCTGAGGAGCTCTTGACAGCTGACAGCTGCTGAGGGAAGAGGAGTCAGTTTTCTTTAAGGATGTGCCCCCTGTGAGGTGGACCATGCTCCAGTGATAACCCCATACCCATGAATACATGGGCAGCACAAATTAGACTCGATGAGTTATAAAAAATAAAAGGAGGACATGAGGAGGAAGGGAGGTGGAGGGGTTTGGGGACGAGTTAGAGAGAGGAGATACATTGTATGCATGCATGGAATTCTCAAAGCATCAATAAAAATGTTGTATTTAATAGGAAAAAATTACTATTTTTTTAAGTTTAAAAAAATGACCAATTGCTTTCTAATCCAGTTTATCTACATGATTCTGAATGGCCCTATTTCCTACTGACTGTTTTATCTTCAAAATGGAAGTGTGAGATGCAATGTAACTGAACAAGCATAATAAATGATGACAAATGCTTCATAATGAAAAGAGAATTTGAAAGATTAGGGAAGGAAGAAATTTAACAGAGAAGAAGAGGGGACAGTGAGGCCAGCAAAGTCAGGCAAGGTTAGCAAGGGGAGGGCGTATAGCTGCCCATTACCCCAGGATCATTCTTAGTTCTCAGGGTACTTCCCCAGCAGTCTACCCCCACCTCACCCTAGCAAGGCTCCATGCCTTAGGATGATGGGGCAAGAAGAGACCAAAGCTAGAGACACATTTAGAAACACTCTAAAGAAAATAAGGTTAAGTCCATTATTGGTATAGCTGGAGGCATTTATCCTCTAAATGATATCCAGATTTAAAACACTGGACTAGAAGAATATCTTTCACTTGCTATGGTTAATGATAATAAGCATCAGAAAGGATATAGTTTATAGTTGTTGCCTTTTTTTTTCCTATTTATCACCCACGAACTACCAATTGTTTATGAAAAAACAGGGGCAAAACCATTGCTCAAACTCAGAGTCCTGCTCTTACAGAAAACTAAATGCACTGAAATTCAAATCCAGTATCACTGGCTGCTTCAATCAATCTCTATAATGAGGGCTGGGGAATTTAATATAAATAAACTAAATATAATCATGTAGTATCAGGAAAGCATTAAAAGAGCTCTAAAATGCAGTGTGCTTATAAAACTTTAACAACTGGCTCTTGTAGAGCAGGGCATTAATTGCAACACTTTCCAATTTCCATAAGCAAATGCTCAAAATGTGGTGGATTTCAAACTACCAATGTAATATCAATTGGACAGTTTCGGGAAAAATACATAAAATTGGTTCTCAGGAGACTATAAAGGCCACTCCAGCACACTCTTGTAAATGAGTAAGTGTGCAGAGCTTTTTACTCATCTATAGACTTAGCAACATTTGACATTTGACCTTTAGTCCAGATATGTATGTATTTATACCATGAAAAGTCTAGTGACTTTTACTGTTATTCTTCATCAAAGATGGCTAGGACCAAAGTTTAAATTTTGTATAAATAAACACATGAATTTTGAAGTCTGGCTTCCTTTATTTCATTTTCAGATTTCTTCAAATTCTTATACTTGCATGATATACTTTTGCCTATTAATCACTTCTGCTGATGTTTTTAATGCCTGTTAAAGATGGAGAATGGCTCTGTGCATACTTTGCTTTCTTGGATATCTTTCCCCAAGTTTCTGACAGCACAGTGGATGTAATCATGATTTCTGAAGAGATGTGGAGTCCTAGCCATGAAGGTAAACATTGTGGGGTCCTTCATTATACTTTTGGCAGCAACATTCCTTGAGATTGGCATATAGATCAGAGTTGAGGTGGTTGCCTCAAAAATAACTTTAAGATAGATGTTTATAGTATATGTAAAGGAAGCTTGAAAGTTACTTATCATTTTAAGCCTACTCATAGATTACTACTACTGTTACTTAGTAAAGTTTAAAACACCAGAAGTTGCAAAACCCTATTGCTATACATTGTGTTTAACTAACAAGACAAAAATCTGTTATGCAGTTGATATAAAAGACATAAAGATGACATTTCTCATTCAAAGGAACATCTCATTAACATTTACTTGTGCGGTATCTCAATCTTTTAAAGATAGAGCAGTGATAACACAATAAAACAAGACAAGCCATAAGACCACAGGCAGTAAAGGCTATCATACAACTTAATGCCAAGATCTGAGAGACAGTAATAAGGAAGATGGACGTGAGTTTAGGAAACTGACCAACACATCAGTTTGTGGCATTCGCTAGTTTACTTTAGGAAACAGAACCAAGAAAAACAAGGTAGGAAAAGTCTATTATTTTTGCAGCATGATATGTCTCTTAGACATATATTTTCACCTCTTAGAAACCATCCCTCTATATGCTTGGAACCACTCTGATGTGTTGGAAACCTCTGAGCTGAAATCTCCCCTTTCCACCTGCACTAACCTTCTACAGCCTCCCAGAGTGTGAGCTTTCTTGAATAACAAAAACAAAGCCTGGGTGGGAAATACAAGGAGATAGTTAAGAGTAGAAACATTCAGTAATGCCAGCTAGTATCTACTGTGGTTTAAATGAGAAATGTTCCCCCATAGTCTCACACTTGGTTCCCAGTTGGTGGCACTGTTTGGGGAGGTTTTGGAACTTTCAGGAGGTGGAGCCTTGTTGAAGGAAGCACATTATGAGGGGTGGAGTCTGAAGGTTTATAGCCTTGCTCCACTTCCTGTTCTTTCTCTACTTCCCATGCAAGAATGAAAATGCAATCAGCCTGCTTCCTGCTCCTGCCACCATGCCTGCCAGCCACCATGCCTGCCAGCCACCATGCCTTCCCTGTCATTATCAACTCTATCCCTCTGTAACCATAAGCTAAAATAAATCCTTTCTTCCCTTTGTTGTTTTAGGTCATGGTATTTTATCATAGCAGCAGGTAAGTAAGTAATACAATATCCTAGTTAAAACAAGCAAACAACAACAACAAAAACCCATAGCTTTCAATATCCCATAAGGGAAGAAATGAAGGAGAGTCACTCACTGAGTTCATACCTGCTTGAAAAATGGGAATTTTTATAGGATTTATATATTTTTTAAACTTTCCTCTCCAAACAGAATGAAGTCCAAAAGCCAAATAAATCAAAAAACCTGTTCATGAACACTAAATTTTTTGTCACAGGCTATGGAGCACTGAGAGCTAACAAAACATTATTTCTAGGTATGTCTGTGAAGATTTTCATGGAAGAAATTAGTCTTTGAATCAGTAGAATGAATGATCTACTCTCAGCCATTCGGGTGGACTTCATTCAACCCACCAGGACATTATTTGCTTTCTCTTCTTGAGCTGGAAACCCACCTTCTCCTGCTTTCAGACATCAGAGCTCTGGCCTAAGGCCTTCAGACTCAGACTTACTCCATCATCTTCCAGGTTCTCATCCCTTGAGGCTTAGACTAAACATTTAGCACCAGATTTGCCAGCAACCTCAACATCTAGAAGGCAGACCAGGAAAGATATGGAACTTCTCGGACCGTAATCACATGAGCCAACCACTCACAATAAAATCTTATCTCTAGCCTATTGATTCTGTTTTGTAAATATATATATACTTTAGATATGAGGGAAAAGTAACATCTGGGGATGAGCACATTTCTATAATATTATTGATCACAAGGTCAGAAAGAAAATCCTAGTAAAGTGTAAAAGATATACCCAAACAAAACAAAAGGCAATCTTTTTCAAAGCTTAGATACATTTTCAACTTCTCACTGGAGAAGCTTTTTTATGTAAGAGAGAGTGATTAACACAGAAATCTTCAACTGGCTGACATGCAGAGAACAAGAGGCTACAGAGCCCTTAGCCCTGAATAGGACACCTATATCAAACTTCTGACTCCAAAGGTTCATGGATCATTGTTGAAGAGGGTGCAGAAAGACTGCAAGAGCCAGAGGTGGTGGATGACCACAAGGAAACAGTTTTCCAGGCAGCTAGTCAGTTACTCATATGAACTCACATCAATAATGACAATATTCACAAGACCCATGTATGCTCAAGCCAGACAAAACCCCAGCATAGACATGTGGAAATAAGTAAGAAACCCTAGCCCTACCAGAAGAACTCTTAGAAACCAATGGTTGCTGAGAAAGAGATTCAGTGTCCTTTATGGGTGAGACTCTTGGTAGGTTAACCAGGTTTCAGTAGATAAAGCCACACTGAAGGACAGTTGGACACACAAATTTGTTGCTCTAATAATTGGATGGAGAAATAAGAAGGTGTAGATAGTAAAGGGTCTCTAAATACAATAGAAATATATTGTGTGAAATTCACAAAAATTCAATAAAAAGGGGAGGAAGTTTATATTCAGTGAAAGGGGACAATGGATGAGATAATGGGGATTTGGATAAACACAATATCAAAATTCAAATTACATTGAGGAAATAAAGAACAAGACTGATTTTTCATAAAACTAAAGGAGTAATGTGGGTGGCAAGCTAGAGGCCAAAATGCCTCCTTGAATGCAGGCGCTTACATACATGTAAGTAGTAAAGTATAACTATAGATATGGAAGAAAAAGAGTAGAGGAAGAATGTGGAGATTGTTAGTGATGTGGTGGTCAGTTTTAATCGCCAACTTGACATAATCTAGAATCACCTGGAAAGAGAGTCTCATGAATAATTCTCTAGATCAGGTTGGCCTATGGGTGTTCTGTGGGGAATTATATTGATTAGTTAATTAAGATGGGAACTTCACCCACGGTGGGAGGCACTGTTCCTGGGGTTTGGGTCCTGGACTGTGGAAGCGTAAAGAAGGTGAGCTGAGCACCATGGTGTAGCGTTCATTTCCTCTGCTGTCAACCATGAATGTGATGTTCCTGCCGCCTTGACATCCCCACAGTGATCAACGATAACCTGGAACTGTGACCAAATAAACCCTTTCTCCCCTAAGTTGCTTTTGCCAAGGTGTTTTATCACAATAGGAAAAGAAACTAGAGCAAGTGTTGTTAGAGGAGAAACTAAAACAAATAACAGTTTGTGAAAAAGAAATCTGAATAAAATTTCTACAGAAAAAAAATCAAAGCCAAAGTTTTGTGGGGAATGGCTTTTTTAGGAGTGCCTTCTGTTACAAATATGGACATGCTTTTAAAAAAAAAAAAAACAGACAAGGGGTGCTGGAGAGATGGCTCAGTGGTGAAGAACACTGACTCTTCTTGCAGAGGACCTGGGTTTAGTTCCCAGCACTAATAATTATCAGTTACTCCAGTTCTGATGCCACTTCTGACCTTTGCAGACATTGCACAACACAGCTGCATTTACATACATGTAGGCAAAACACACATACACATAAAATCCAAATAAATCCCTCAAAATCAAAATACTTATAAGGACAAGGGCAACTGTGGAAATGACTATACTGGACAAATGTAATCTTCCCTAACCTTGTAACCAAAGTTAGTCTTATGTTTTGAGATCATTCACCATTCAGCTTGTTTATAATGTAAACAAACTTACTAGGCCTTAGGCTCCTCTTGTAACATAAACATGTAGCTTTAATTCCTCATGACCCTTCCCTGCCCTTGACCTCCAATAATGTATATGTGTATATGTTGTGAAAATATCAAGTGCTACAAGCATCAAATAATTGTTTAGAAGCAAGGAATTATCCTATATATGTTTTAAACATAAGGCAGGATTAGATTGCTACATCTGTTTATGGTCCTGTATGCTGTTCTGGGTCAGTAGGGGTCAGAAAGGGAAAAACGCTTCTCTGATAAGAAGATGGGGTTCACTTTTCCTTCCTCGGTTCATGCTGGAGGCACTGTTTCAATAGAGAGTGAGGCCTTTGTTTGGGGAAACAGGCCCAGGATAACAGATATAAAAGCATGGTTCTGAGAGAAATCTTAAGGAACAAGTTCTCAGAACAGATAGGCCCCACTCTTGGTTTTAATGGATGTTAAGAGTCAGACTGTGTCTATGACTTCACACTGCCACACAGTTTTATAAATTCCTTGAGTTGAAAATACACAAAAGCACACATTATTAAAGTGTTCCTCAAATCCAAGACAAAGATCAGTTAAAGAAACTGGGTAAAACATTCACAGAGACTAGAGTGATGCATTAAACCAGAGATTGCTGGTAAATACTAGAACCTAGATAAAGGAAGAGAAGAGTCACCCTGTAGGCTTTAGAAAGTGTGGAATGGACGACAGTTTGAACCATGTAATAATAAAAGCATGTTGTATAGGCAAAAAAAAAAAAAAAGCAGGGCGCGGTGGCACACGCCTTTAATCCCAGCACTTGGGAGGCAAAAGCAGGTGGATCTCTGTGAGTTCAAGGCCAGCCTGGTCTACATAATGAGTTCCAGGCCAGCTGGAACTATGCAAATGCCTGAGAGAAACAATCTAAAGAAGGAATAAATTCTTTTAGTTCAGAATTGCTGTGGCTTCAGCTCATGATCCTTTGGCCTGTTTTTTTTAGACCTGAAGTGAGACAAGAATGTATGGTGAAAGGTGCTCATCTCATGATACACAGGAAACAGAGACAGAAAGTAATCAGGTGTGCCTTACACCTCCTATGACCTGCTAACTCCAACTCAGTCCCACTGCTGAAGGTTTCTACCACCTCTCCAAAGAGTGCCACTAGCTGGGGATCCATCACCCCTTCAACACATGAGAATATGACAGCATTTCCTATTCAAGCCATACCACACACTTACAAAGAATCATCTCCCAGTGAACTTTTCCAAAGGCAGATTCTGAGACAAATGTTTAGTAGTCTCAGGAAGCCTGAGGGAGTGGCTGCATGATACAAGGCAGAGTAAATAGCTATGAAAGTCACCTTTATAGAGCTGGTTATGGCTGTGGGCAACTGAGGCTCAGTCCTTTTAGTGAAATTTAGAAACACAAAGCACACAGTTCAGCCTTATCCCACCCGATAGATGAGGAAGCTGAGAAATTTACCCTGAATTGCTGTCCATCTCTTGTTAAAATATAGCAAAATGATATGAACTCTTCGGCTCTTTCCCACAGTCTATATGCTGAGGGCTGTCCTCATGTAAAATGTCACAGACGTTTTTGGTAGAAACCCCTGGGCACATACTACAGTGGTGAATGTTTAAAGCATATGAGAAGCCACTGAAATCATCTACTAACAATAATCAAAACTCTAAGTCTTCCCTTCTACAACAACTATTACAACCACAAAATTGATGGAAGGCAGTGAATCATGTCAGTCAAGTTTTAAAGAGAAAATAATATGTATCAAAAATGTTATGTTTATTCAACGCATTGATGAACAAAGCAGCAAGATATCTTAATATACAACACCTAAGAATGTCCCCTAAGAGCAATGTGTTGAAGGCCAGTTACCAGCCTATGATCATTGGGAGGCAGTGGAACCTTTAAGAGGTGGGTTTAATGGAAGGAAGTGAGACTCTTGAAAGTGTGGGAACTCTGATATCTACCCCCCAGTTCGCTCTCCAAACATACATACACATACACAAACATACACATTTGTTCCCAAGCCACATGAAGTGAGCAACTTTGCTTAACTGCATTCTATATGCTATGACTTGTGTTTCATCACAGGTTCAAAGCAATGAAACTAGCCTACCATAAACAGAACCCTCTGAAACCATGAACCAGAAATAAATCTTTCAGTCTTTTAAGTTGATTATCTCAGACATTTCTTCACTGACAGAAACATAGCATACCATATATCTCCTTTTAAAAAATTGAAGATTTCATATAGAAATAACATTTGATTGTGTATATTTAATTCCCTTCCCTCCCAAGTTCCCCATGAAATTTTAAAGTGGGAAAAAATCATCTGCAACATAGCCCAGAAACTAAATCCATTCATGATCCAGAAGCTTTAAGATGTAGCAATTCCTACAAAGTTTAGCAAAAATAAAATCTAGTTAAGCAAATTACTGATACGCTCAGGTTTGGTGCATGCATATTTAAAACATGTAAACTGATGACTCAGTAAGAGACCCAATGTGTGCAAGTTCTAAAGTGATGCCCAGTGATCTCTGTCTTCCTCATTCACACCCCTATGCAATGACAGTCCCTGGTTCTGGGTGTGTGCTTACATAATGACGTGCTTCTAACTAATAGGGTACAATAATAATGGGAGGGGCTGAAGAGATGGCTCAGCAGTTAAGAACACAGGTTGCTCTTGCAGAGGTCCCAGGTTTAATTCCCTATACCCACATAGCAGCTAACAACTGCCCTACTTCAGTTCCAGGAGATCCAATGCCCACTTCTGACCTCCACAGGCATTGCACAACACAGGTTCACTCGCATACATGCAAGCAATACACTCATGTGTATAAAATAAAAATAACAATTAAGATATTTTTTAAATGGGAATTACTTCTAAGATTAAGCTATAAAACACATGGCTTCACTTATTCTAGTCATCATTCCTATGAGGATACTGTCTCGCTCTCTAACCTTGCTCACTCTACCATGTTGTAAGATGTTCTACGGAAAGACCCATGCAGCAAGGAACTAAGGGAGGGTTCTAGCCAACAGTTAAGGAGCTGCTATTCTCAGACCACAAGCCTTTGCAGAACTGTATCCTGCCAACAATTTCATGAGCAAACTTGTAAGTGGATGCTTCCTCCATATCAGACCTTGAAATGCAACTCCCACCCTAGCCCATATCTTGACTGTAGCCTGTGAGACTCTAAAACAAAGAACCTAATCAAGTTGCCACAATTCTTAGTTCTCAGATACTCTGAGATAATAAATCATGTTTCAAGCCATTAAATTATAAAATAATTTGCTGCAAAGCAATATATAATACATGCCAGACACTCCTTCTAATATAGAAATTCAAATCTTGACAATAAGAATTGATAAATAGGGACTGAAGAGGTGGCTCAGCAGTTAAGAACACTGGCTGCTCTTCCAGAGGACCCAGGTTTGATTATCAGCACCCACATGGTGCCTAACAACTGTCAGTAACTCCAGTTCTAGGAAATTCAATGCTCTCTTCTGACCTCCTCAGCTATTGCACACAGGTGGTACATTTACATTCTTGAGGGCAAAACATTTATATACATATGTTAAAAATAAATAAATTTTTTAAATTTTAAAAAGAATTGATAACTAAAACAGTGAACCAAATGAACAAATCCAAGTTCTATACCAAGTACCCCCATGACCCTTCCTTATGAATGAACAGTTTTCTCAGCGATGAAAGTGTAGTAGAATGGTGTCCCACTGTTTAAGGTCATATCATTCAGAAGTTAGCCTGAGATCCTATAATGTAGGAAGGGCAGAGCAATGGGAGTCATCTCATTTTCAGTGAAAGCTATCATGAAGAGGTACATTTTCTGAACAGAACTTAAGGGCTACAATTAAAGTCTACTTTCCAGTCACACTTTATGCTGATAACTCTAAATAATGCCAACCAACTCCTCTCCAGTGGGGCAGACAGCCATACTGCTTCCCTTTGATAGTCAGTGACTGCTAATGGCAAAGATTTCACAAACTATTGGCAGTGAGAGACTCCCTGCTATGCAGAGTCTTCCTGATAACTCCATCTGCACTTCTTATGGAAAATTGGATCTCTTTCCTAACACAGACGCCCCCACAGATCAGAATGGTAAGAAAGAGCAGCCTCCGGAATTAAACAAATGGGATTTTCATGACTGACTTCAAGAGTGCATTCAGGGCCCCATGCACTGATTGACTATGCTCAGTCATGGTTGGGAGCAATATTTATTTAATATATCCTTACTGAGGGCCAAATTTAAGCCATATGTTCTTCTTACACCAAGGAATCAGTGATTAGCAGATGCAAATCATTGCTTTTGTGGAGCTCATAGGAATGGTAATTATTAAATCTATCTAAGAAATCAAGGGGTATTTTTCTTCAAATTTCCTTCTTGGTCTGTCTTTATATTATCAGTGGCTCTAAAATGCAGAATTTTTGTAATCCACCTGGTTTAGAATTTATGAGATTTACAACTGTTAGTTCTCCTTAGGTAAATTTCTATCTGGCACACTATGGCTGGAATCTAAGAAAATTAGAAATGCTTGGTTGTCAAGTCATTTGTGCCTGTTGTCCAAGCCGGGTCAGGAACTAAAGCCAAGAGTCAGGGATTATCACAGGAAGTGACCCTCACTCTGTAGACTTCATGACTAATTTAGATCAGTTCAGTCCATCACTTTGTCATTTATCCACTGCTTTGTCTTGTAAACTTATTTTTTTTTTTTTTTTTTTTTTTGGGGAAAAAAAAAAAAAAAAAAAAAAAAAAAAAAAAAAGGTTGTTCCATTATCTGAGGCCATTTTACAGAGGAAGCTCAGCAACTAATATGTGGCTGTCACAGAGCACCTTGAGGTCAGTGGCAGTCAGAGGAAAGGAGAAAGAAGAACAGACAGCAGCTAACCAGTCACCAACCACAGTGCAACCCAGAATCCTAGCTATGGCTCTGAAAAGGGTGAGGACACACAGATCAGGAGCCCATTGGATCTACTACAAGCGATGGTGATAATTTCCCAAATATAGCCAAACCTCTAAAGTCGTAAGGGAGTAAATGAATGAGAAGGTAAAGATATGGACACTTTGAACTCTAGGTAGAATGGAGGGTCACTGATTAAAAGGCATGGTTATACACTGCTAGCAAAGGAACATAAGACAACTCTCTCTATGTCCTTGAACAAGGATAATGAGGAACCAAACTCCAGGTTGCTGAATATGCAACACTCAATTTGTTAAGTTACATATAAGTAATACTTTTCTTATTCCTCCATTAATCACTTCAAATAATTTTTCTTGGAGAATGAACCAGGTATATAAACAACCACTTGTCTATCTGGTCCTGTAGACATTAAAGAGTTTGTTTAATCGGTTACTTTTTCCATCTAATTCAATGCACTACGCTTGAGGGCACACTGAGCCTCAGCTAAGAGCTAAAATTAGAAAGAGGATGCGACCTAATTCTACCTTGTCACTCAATGAAGTCTTGTTTTGGAGAAGGAAACAGATGATTTAATCACAACTATAAAATACTCTGATAAATCGTATAGGAAAAAAAAAGAGTGTGGCAAAGGACATCCAAACCAGGAAGGCTTCCAGAGAATTCCACCAGAAACAAGTCTAGGTGTAGCTTGGGAATTGGCCAAATGAAAAGGCAATGAGGTAGGAGTGCTGGTAATTAGCATCAGAAATGGAACTCTGTGGTCTAAGTCTCACAAGTAGCTCAGGACAATTGGGAGTGTAGACTAAGATGAGGTCTGAAGAAGATACCACTCAAAAGAGGGCTATGAGCTGGAGCCTTGCAAGCCCTCAGCCTCAAAGGCCCTGCTGAAAACATGGAAGGAAACCAGATTGCCTGTGGAGGGCAGCAGCTTGAAATACACAGCCCAAGGACCATGACCTGCAATGGATCTGATTACTTCTTTTTGTTTGTTGCTTGTTTTGTTGAGACAGGGTCTTCCTGTAACCCCAGCTGGCCTGGAACTCACTATGTAGACCAGGCTGGCCTCAGTCTTAGAGAGATCTGTCTGCCTCTTTCCCCTGAGTGCTGGGATTAAAGGCATGCACCACCACACCCTGCCTGATTACTTCTTAAATTCTGATTCAACTCTAGCCAACAGCTTCCCTGTCTCCCTTGATGCTCCCTAATGTCTGACTCCTTTACTCAGATACCATCTCCACTTGGAGGTGTTCTGACACCATGTCCAATTTTCTTTCATGCAGCAGTAGAAAACAGAACTGTGATTTCTTTGTGCCTTTGAGTGGCAGCAGAACTTTGAACACAATTCCTCTCTGGAGGATCCTTCTAGAGATGGAATAACCCTCCCTAGTAGACGTGTCTAATACACGGGTCATAAAGGCATGCTGATGTTTCCAATTAAACATTTCCAACAAAGTCATGGAGCAGATGGTGTCACAGACTTTATCATCTTTTGTTTCTATGCTGACTTATAGGAATCGGGTGGAAAATGATCCTGGCCTTTTTTTCTGCTTAGTCATCCTTGCTTATAGGGAAAACTCCACCTACTGCTCTCACCAAACTTTTCAACTTGGGTTTTGGTCTCCCCTTGTCTGGGGAAGCTGCAGGTTTGACCCTCTGGACTCTGCCAGCAATTTCTATTTCACTGAATTTCTGACCAGCCACTCTGCTGTTGTATATCTTAAGTCTCCACCCAGGGTGTTTTCTGGAATTAAATACTGACTCTCATTTTTAATCTACAACTGAACTCTCCTGCCATGGTGGTAAAGGTACATCTTGTCCTTATTGAAGTGACCTAGTACCATCATCAGGGTGAATATAGAATCCTTCATGGACACATGATTTGAATGCTACTCATGATCTATCTTCAGTCCCACACATGGCTTGCTACTCTGATGTAATTGCTTGAAATCATTAATAATCTTTAACAAGGTGCCCACATTTTCACTTTTCTCAAAGCCCCATAAATGAGGTAGGAAGCCTGTTGACACCATAACTCCTTTTGACACAACAATAAGCCTCCTATTCCACTGAATCTGGGTTTTTCTGCAGCAGCAAAAGTCATTCACTTCCTCCTACAACCTGTCCTGTGCTGCAGTGCTGGTAGACGGAACTTCAAAATCCAGAGAGCCTGGGGGAACACAGCCAGAAACACAACTTCACATACAACCCAAATACCAGAGTCACCACAGGCAAGTTCTTTGCCAAACTGAGGGCTGTTCAGAACAGTAAAGATGGTTGCCTGGCTTTGACAGTTTCCCCACAGCTGTCCCTAGTCCCAGGCGTAACTTCCACCCAGGAAGAACTTCCTCCCCAGAGAACTGTGCTTGAATAACCAAAAAAAAAAAAAAATCACAACTCCTGGCAATCTGAGTCTGTTTTCAGGAAATGTAAAGAGAGATTCCACTTTCATTAGAGGCTTATTCATTTAAATGCAGTTAAACTAAAAACCAGGTTAACATAATAATGTTTGTGGTTTGTATTTTTTCTTTTTTATCTTTTTAGAACAAGAACGTCTGGTTGTTAGAAAAGCAGTCTGAGAGGAAGGTTTCTCTTCTATTGTGAAGAGTTGTGTTTTTTTTTTTTTTTTTTTAATACCTAATCTCTGTATTCACTTAGACTTTATCTGAAAGAGCAAAGCTGTGATTCTAGATTTCCTTCACAATCCTGTGATACTCAGTTGCTAAAGATATCAACACACCTAGAATTCTGGGCTACCAGAGCCCACAAGTCCCTCTCTGTGTATGCATTATATAATATGTAGACATAATTTACATGTTTGATGCTTTTTGTAAAATGATTTTGGAATACTGAGTGAAGTTTTCTTGTTTAAAATATGCAGTTCACAATAATGATACCCTGGAGCTGCGACACTGTCTACCAAGTACATTCAGTGATGCCATGTCAGTGTCTTGAAGTCAATCTTAATGATATGAAGGGATGTATGCTATAAACCAGTGCTATATTTTCGCCTTGAGACTCATATGCCAGCTTAAGAGTCTATAGAGTTTATTGCAAAGATCTCTCTCTCTCTCTCTCTCGTTCTTGCTCTCTCTGTCTTTCTCTCTCTGTATATGTGTGTATGTGTGTATACAGAAATCAGAGCAACAACCTCGTGTCAGGCTAGCTGAATGAGCTTCCAGCTGTTCTTTGTCTCTGCCTCCTACATCATCATAGAAGCACTGTGGTTGCAGGTGTGCATTACTACACCTGGTATTACATAGACTCTTGGGATTCAAGCTCACTTTACACTGAACTGAGCCATCTCCCCAGCCCCATAAAGGGTTCCTAATAAAACTTAGAAATTATGAATATTAAGGAACTATAGATTCAATTATTAAAGCAGAAGTGGGAGAAGAGGTTGGAGTGAGCGTGTTCATCCCACAAAAGCAGAAGTAGTACAATAACACTTCCCTCCATCTGTGCCAACCTGTTGCTGGGGACCACTTTGAGGGGATGTCCTAAGACTCAAGAAGGAAATCCTTCCCCTGACTCTGAACAATATTGCACCAGAAAATGCAACATATGAGTATCTACACGGTTGTATTGGGGTTGGGGCTGCCTAATCCCAGAGCACAGTTCACAAAAACAAGAATGCAAAGTATTTCCTTAAAGTCAATTCTATTAAAAGAAACACACTTTTATAAAGATGAGGATACTTAAAATGATTAGAACTCTATTTAATTATCCTATCTTTAATTATATACAAATAACCTAAATATTATATATTGCACAGAAAATTCAACTGATTATAACTGAATACAACAGTGCCATTTTTCACATCAGCTATAATCACATGAAAGACTCCCTTTCCAGTGGGGAACTGGAGAAATTAGACAAAGAATTTATTGCTCAGCTGTCTGTGGCTGCATTAATTTATGGTCAAAGGGGAAATTGCACCAGATGTATTCTGGGGGAGGGAATGGGTTTACTGCACTTCATTAGTGTAAGGAAAGGTCTTCCAGGAATCAGTCTGCCAATTTTATCCCATCATTTTGGTTTTCAGATACATTGCTAAACACCCTCCATAGTCCTCCAAATACCCAACGTTTTATGTTCTATTGACTTTTCTTTCTGTTACTCTTCAATGGATGAGAACTAGAGAGGACGGGGAAAGTACACAGCAATTTTAGTCATATGCATCATGTCATATGCATGTCCTTATTACTATACAAAGTAAAGGAAGCAAACCTGGATGCAATCTCAGAGAATAATGAGACCATAGAGAAGAGGCAGTGCCAATACAGGTTAGAGACACTGCTTTCAAGTGCTGCCTACTAATACCTGATGTCTGCTCACACTGTAGACTATGTGCTCGGCACTGCTCTGGGTACTTTTCAGATTAATATGCTCTTTGATTTCTAACCTCACTAGCAGGTAACGATCTGTTATACTTTTACAAATGAGGAAATGAGGTTAGTAGCTAAGTAATTGAGTCTAGTCCTAAATCAGATTCTGTAACTCTCTCTTTAGAACTTTATCTGCTGCTGAACACACAGATGCTTACCTTGAGCTGAGGAGATAGCTGAGTCACTACACTGCTTCCCTTGCAAGTATGTGGATCTGAGTTCAGCCCCCAAAGCCAAAATAAAAAAGCCAGGAATGGTGGCGCATATTTGTAATCCCAGTGCTGGGGAGGTGTCACTAATTAGGCCAGTGAGAGACCATGACTCAACAAATAAGGTAGACAGTGCCTGAGGGATAACACTCAAAGTTGTCCTCTGGCCTCCAAATGCATGTACACACAACGTGAACTTGGACACATTAACTCACATACATATATATGCATACACACAAATATAGATTCATACAAAAAAATCTAACTTTAAAAAAGCAAAAGGACTGGGCATTGTGGCATATGCTTTTAATTCCAGCACTCAGGAGACAGAGGCAGGCAGATCTTTGTGAAACTGAGGCCAGCCTGGTCTACATAATGAGTTCCAGGTCAGCTGGGGCTACAGGGAGACCCTGTCTCAAAAACAAATATAAAAGAGATAAAAATAAATCATTTGGGGTAGGACTTTATTACTACATTATAGAAAGTTAATTTTATACAAAGTACTATGCTATAACATATTTATTTTTCTTTGAGAAAAAAAAATTCTGCCTTCTAAGAATTAATTCTCATTCTTCTCTTTCTCAAGAACTTCCTCTCCCCCACCTCCTGAAACAGCCAGGAATGAATCCACCAATAAAGCAGCCAGACAGCAAGTGGCATAGCAGTTATAAACACCAGAGCTGAAAGTGCTTGACTTCCCTCATTATTTTAGTAACTTAGGATGGTCAAAGAACATCAGGATAAACTTAATGCTTTTTAAACCAGGGGCCTAATGATATTGAGAAAAATAAAGGCATTAGCTTTCTGTGATGTATCAATGTGTACCAAGCACAAGACCACTCACATTTTTTGATTCTTTAGTCCTAAAAATTCATTTGGCAGATTAAAAAAATGGAGGGTCAAGAAATGAAATAATTTGCCCAGTTACACTAGTTGTTAGTAGGTAGAAAATTAGAGGCATGCAATCAATCTCTGTCCTACCGAAGCTCTTTCCACTACTATGCAATGTTTCAGGTAAGTTCAGGAGCTGAAAGAATGGGGAAGGGAGAAGAGATAGAAACAGAGTGAAGTGAGTTGAAGATTTAGCCAAGAGGTCTGCTCTAAACACGAACTTCAGTTTTTACTCTAGTTTGCCCTAAAAATATCTAGGCAACTATTTTAATCTCTCGATTTCCTTATATAGGATTAAAATTAAAGTGACCCAGTTTTCACAGTCCTCTTGACAGGAAATTCATGGCTGATACCCAATTAATTTGGGGGCATCACTGTGTCCTAGCAAGGATTCCCATGGGAGAAAGCCTCAACAGTCCTCTACTCCTTCTGAACTGGAGGTAATTGGCCCTGCATGGGAAATTCTAAACCCCCATGCCCTGGGGCAGCAATCTGGCCACTCATTTGTGAGTCTTGGCACTAACCTAGCAGCTCAGATGCCCACTAAGCAGTTACAACTGTCTGATGGGACACCTGTTCTCTCTAATTGAAGGTGATGGACAAGGGCTGGTGGGGAAATGTTGGCAGCAGTTTCACTAATATCTTGTGATTGGGCAAAAACTCCCAAGGCTTGGTGATGTAAAGAAAATCCTGCCTACCATAGCATTTTCCCAGAGAAGAACCAATTTGCAGTGCAGTAAGTTAAAGACATCCAGTAGCGTCTGATGGTGAGCAAGAGAGAAACTCCCTTAGAAAAGAACTGAGTGTGATGCCCCCTGCTCACTGGAAATACTATGCATTATAAAAGTCTGCACACTCCCAGTCTTCCTCCATCTACCTGCCCCACTTCAGTAATTGGTTTAATGGAAGCTAAAAGCATGCTGAGGAACATAGCATACCCAATTTATTACTACAGCTCATTTCATAGATAGCAAGCCCACGCCCTACATTGCTGCAGTGAATATATAGGTTGCATTTAGAGATCGATAGCACTTGGCTGCAATTTGATAAGTGCTTCTAATTTAATTTCTAACTATGACATTTACTTAATCAAAATGTTGGCAATGAAAGCCAATTTGAATGCCATATTCAATGAGAGATTTGGAAGAGCTGGAGGGAATCACTGGGTGAACAGTCAGAAGCTTAAATGCCTGGCTTAAGGTCCTTATAACTCTAATTAAAATGTTGTGTCTTTTAACAAACAATCATAAGCATTAGCTCTCCCAGCCCTAAAAAGCCAACTTAATGGTGGTGCAACATTTTAGATGTAGAGACTTGGTAGAAGATCAAATCAGAAATGACACCATCAGGGGAGGCAAGTGATACAATCTAACAGGAAACATTTTATCAATTAAACATATATAAATTATGCCTTAATATTGCATGAAGATTTGATACTTTTAGTTTTCAAATGTATTTTAAAGTATTATGCTCAAAATTTTTAATCATATGTCAAACTTCTTAAAAGCAGCTTGGAAACTCTTCTTAATATATCTGAAAATTATTCCAGGTGGCTAACATGTTCAAGTCCTCAAGCAGAACTACTTTGTTTAAAAAATGATCTGGAATTTTATCCCACTGGAGCTCCTGAATACAGTGTAAGTCGCATTATCTTACAATTTTAAAGGCATTATTGTTCTCATAGTAAGTCAGCCTTTACTTGAAACTTTAGGCCTTTAAAAGAAGATGTTTAAAAGAAGAAGAAAGAAAAAAATATCCAAATCAATGATGAAAGATGAAAGGTAAATAATACAGAGTGCACAAAATCCCCCCTGAATCTTTAAATAATATTGCCAAAGAAATGTACACTCCATCTAAAGGAGAGAAAAACAGCAAATAGCTTTGCCATGTTGAGCTGTGCTAGTCCTCCTCTGGGACCATTCCTCTCTTCCTTCCCTTTTTTCTAACACCCCAGAGTACCCCCAGCTTTCACAAGAGAGGGTCTCTAGTTCAAAATGTACTGTGGAATGGGAGGTCAGGGTATTGTAGAGCTTTATAAAGGCTTTCCTGGCAGACTACTACCCTTTGATTCAAGAAAAGGACACTTGTCATAGCCCCCTCAAACAAACCATGCATGTGTCTTACACACATACACACACACACACACACACACACACACACACAGGAAGAAAGGAAGTAGAAAACTTCTCTTTGTGAACATAGCACACTCTGGAAAGTTGCTTCCTCGTCTCCCCAGGCCCCTCCTTACATCGATTTAAAAGAGAGCAAACCCTAGGGAGCAGCTGGTAGAGCTGGGGGTAATGGTCTATGAACACAGAATATGAGGTTCTCAGTGGTTTTTTTTTTTGTTCTTAACCTTCAAGCTTTAACTGATTTCTGCATTTCTAAGCCAATTGAAGCACCCTACTTTATACCTAGCACCAAGCTCTTATAATTCTATTCTGAACAACTAAATGTCCAGCCATAGGGAACTAGGGAAAAAAAACTGTCACACAGAAATTAACACTGTGCCTTAACTAGATCTGTGTATAACATGTGGATAGCTAAGACATGGAACAGGTTCAATGATAACTATGAAAGAAGGCAAAGCCACATGCAGAGCAGTCTCTAACTTCAGTTTCCTCATCAGTCAAACAAGGATTCATCAAGAAATCTCAATTGATTGCCTGCTATGCACCAAGAGCTGTTTTAAACAATCGGAACAGAGCAATGAATAAATGAAAGTTGAGCCAAGGAGATGGCTCAGTAAGTGAAATGTTTGCTGCACAAGCATGAGGAGCTGAATGTGATCCCACCCCCAGCACCCATGTAAAGAGCTAGGCATGACAAAGAATACCCATAATGCCAGAGCTGGAGAGAAGGGAAGATCTCTGGGGCTTGTTGGTCAGCCAGTCTAGCTGGTTGGTAAGCTCTGGGTTCAGAGAGAGACTCTAGCTTTAAAAAAAAAAAAAAATGGATAGGGCTGGAGAGATGCCACAGTAGTTAAGAGCACTGGTTGCTCTTGCAGAGGATCCAGGTTCAGTTCCCAGCACCCACATGGCACCTAACAACTGTCTGTAACTCCAGTTCCAAGACATCTTATGCCCTCTTCTAGCCCCTGTGGGCATCACATGACATGGGGGCACTACATACACGCAGGCAAAACACTCATACACATAAAATAAAAATAAATAAATAATTAGGACAGTGACTGAAGAAGACACCCAACTTGACTTATTGCTTCCACAAGAACAAGCACTCACGTGTATATGCATCCACAAACACACATGCACACACACACACACACACAAATATGTGCACATATACAGTTACACATACATACAAAAGAAAGGAAAAGAAAAAAATATTTTCATAAAGCCTACATTTAAGTGATGCAAAACAGGAAGACATACAATAAATACATAATAAAATTAACTTTGTAAGTCAGGTGATTGCATTTTTCAAGTATTTCTTCTAATAATTAAAAAAATATTTTTTATTGAATTTTTGTGTATTTCATACACAACATCTTAGTCCTCTTTATACCTGCTTCTCCATCGGCACCCTCCCATAACCCCACATGACTGTTTTGAAGCTATAGAAAAAAAACAGGAATGAAAAATGTAGCATTAGAGGAAGAGAACTGGAATATTTTCATGTAAAATCTCAGTAGAAAGGTGCTAATTCATCAGTGATGTGAAAGCAATAAAGACTGAGGCACAGTCCTTCCTCCTGACAGACTAACATTCACAGTTGTTAGTTTACGAAGCTTTCCAAGTCTGTTCAGATTACCATACATCCTTTCCTATTTCCCGGTATGAGTATAAAATTTGTATATCTATTTTATATCTCTTCAGGAATTTCAGTGGGTATCTATTTTCTGGTGCTTAGGGAAGAAGGATTAAACATGAAACTAATTTTTTTAATTAACATAGAAGGGTTAATTTAAAAAAAATTAACCCCTTTGAAGGGTCTGGGTAGAAAAATTTATTGTTACTGTGTTATTCAGAAATAATTATGTCTAATACACCTAGTGTTTGAGCAAGAGAATTGATACTAAAAAGTCTGCTGCTGAGAATGTCTAGGCAGTAAAATGAAAGCAGCTGGCTTATATCCTCAGCAATCCAGTATAAGTCGAGATCGCACAAGCTTGCTTCTGAAAGGTAGTCTTTAACCAAATGTTAGCTCTAAAGCCAACCATAAAGCTAATGGCAGAGAGGATTCTGTACAAGTGAAAGAAATAGCTCTAGAAACATCGGGGTATGAAAGCCAGCCTCTTGACCTTATGAAACCATGATATTGGACAAAATAACTCACTTCTCAAGGCCTCATATTCCACATTCTTAATGAAAATGCATCCCTAGTCCTTAGGGATTGAGGAACTATATAAATATTTGCTCTATACCCTTCATTCTGCAAGATTCTAAACTCCATGAGGTACAGAACGCTAACCTCAGTGCCCTGGGATATATCCCATGTCTTCCTGGCACAGAGTAAGTACTCACAAATTCTTTTCTTTCCTCTAGCCGTCTAAGGACCTTCCTTCACCTAAACCATTTAGCCAGGTCCAATGCTAATAATCATGAACCACAGGAAGGATCCTCAAGCCAAGAACATGATCCATGCACTGAATACAGACTCCTTTCATGAAGGAGGGATCCGTAGGGGGATTGTGGGTGTCTGGGCCAGCTCTAGCACTCTAAGTACATTTAAGCATCTTAAAAAACCTTCCTGGTGATATGAGAAACTGCATTTTTCTACTGTCCTCAATGAGGACCACTCTAGGTACCTTATTCCTAAGAAACTGATCCTTTCTATTTGTTTTAGTTATTTATTTTTATCACTCTGATTAATTTTTGCTTATGGTTTCAAAAGATTTTAGTTCATCATGGTGGAGAAGTTCAGGTCATGATGGCAGGAGTTTGTGGTGGAGCCCTCAGTTTTCAGCATGTCGGACCAGGAAGCAGAGAAAGAGACAAGAGTCAGGGGCTAGGTGTAGCCATCAAGTGCCCATCTCCAGCAATCTACTTCTGTTACCTAAGCCTAACCTCCTAAAGATCCCACAGCCTCCCAAAGTCGAAACACCAGGAGGAAAGAGCATTCATGACATGAGCCCATGGAGATATTTCAGATTCCAACCATAACACTATCTAACTCAGGTATTTTACTCCAAGAGTTCAAAGTGCAGGAGGATCAGCACCTGATAATCATAGCCTTCTGACCAGGAGTGAAATGAAGTAAATGGAGTTTTAAACCAGGGACACCTGCCACCTCTCCACGGCTTTTATGACATCTCAGAAGTTGGAAGTGAAGAACTAACAGTCCTGGAAATATAAGCAATTCCTTAACAGAAAGTGACTAAAGAGGAATGGTGGGCGAAAATGCTGTGAAGAGAAGCTGTAAAACACAGTGCTTAAGTGGATCCTTCATCCAACAATCCAAACTCCAATTCAGTCACTGGTACAGCACCTTGGCAATTGCTTGACCTGTATCCTACCATTTAGTACGATACCAGCAGTCAGCAATTACTGTGCATACCCTATGGGTCAAGCACTGCAAATGCATGCCTGCTTTAAAGCTTCACAATCCAATGATGTAGATAATAATACTATCTTCATTTTACAAAGATAGAGACTAAATAGAGATCAGTTTCATCATCTCCTCAAATCTATACAATGGATTCCATTACCTGCCCAAATTTAATTCCCATCCAGTATTCACTACACTATCATGATGGCTGAATTAAGTGATATGTATAGAGAAACTGCTTAAATTGGTGCTTAGAATATCATACTTTGTCTGCCTGGACAGAAATAAAGGATCGTGCAATTCCATAGACAGTGGGGCAAGGCTGACTAATGCAGGGTGGAGAGTTTTGGATCTTCCACTACCACACTTGAGAATCACTGGGGTTGAAACAGATGAGGGAAAGTCAATTAAGAAGCTGTGACAGCAATTGATGAGGGAACAGAAAACAACCTAAAAAAGCATGATTCTTTGGAGGATGAGAAGCCAGAAGCACATGGGAGAAAGAAAGGTAGCTCTTAAAGAGGATGACTATTGGAAAAGGAGCCCAACAGAAGCGGGACTTCAAGATGGCTCCTTGAGTGCAGTGGATAATATTGTCCCTTTAAAGAGAGGAAGGGTACCAGGAATAAAAGGGAGCTTTCAGAGCAGATGGATGCGTTGAATTTAATTCATATTACATTTAAAAAGAAAGCAAGACAGAGCAGCCAGACTGAAGATGAGGCAATATGGTTTCTCCTGAATACAGAAAGTAGACATGAAAAACAGTGTCGTTAAAAAGGAAGCTCTGAAATGCAACTCAACAAGATCCCACCTCTGCTTTTACTCCCTTCTCCCAACAGGCAATGTGTTGGCCCCCATAGCCTTATTACTTCATTCTAATGATGCCTTTACATAAAAGAACAAGAGCTCTAAGGGAGATTAAGAAATTTTCACATCTATTTCTTTTCTGAATAAGTTGTTTTATGAAATAGTTTGTTTTGGCAGATTCTTAGGGTTTGAGTATCTCGAAAAGAGAACAAAACCATCTTTCCCAGAAAGTGGCTCACAACAGTAATAACTAAAAAAAGAAAACGGGGAGAAAAGTTTTCACAGCCTTTTACCTGAACATTCATTGAAAGGTTCAAATTATAAGAACTTACATCTGAGTTTCCAAATTTGAAAAGTGTACCAAACAAACTTTCTTCTTCCCCTAGAAAAGAAGTGGTATTGTCTCTGCAGGAGAAGAGATTAAGAAAGTACAAAATATTTTTTAAGCTTTTCAACTGATGTCAAATAGATCGTATCTCTTTGTGTCAGGAGATGTATTTGCCTCACCTTATGTCCAACATGCTGAAATTCTCACTCAGTAACTCCTCACTACAGAATGCTTTATGCTAACAGACATTAACGAAATACCTCTTCTGAATCTTCAGCACCGCAGCCAGATGAGACACTTGACAATGACTCCCTTCATACACAGTGCCTTTGCACCAGAAAAGATGCAACATATAATGTATATTTAATTAAACAAGAGTGGAAGTGGATGAAGACGAAAGTGAGAACTCATCTGTCTTGGACAGCTTCAGTTGTCAGCTTGATACACCTGGGAAGGTGGCACCTCAGTTGGGGAATTGCTTCTACCGGATTGGCCTGTGGGCTTATATAACTATGAGGCATTTTCTTGATTGTTAAGTGAGGTGGGATGGCTCAGCCCACTGTGAGGGGTATCACCCATGGGCAGGTGGGTTGTATAAGGAAACAAGCTGAGCCCAGGCCAGAGGAACAAGTCAGTAAGCAGTGTTCCTCTACGGTCTCTGTTTCAGTTCCTGCCTGGCTTCCCTAGACAATGAAGTATGAGTTGTAAGCCAAATAAACCCCTTGCTCCCCAAGCTCTTTTTTTATTGAAATTTTGTGAATTTCATACAATATATTTTGATCATATTTAGACCCCCTGCCCTATCTGGACCCCCTCTTAAAGGCCTACCTCCAGGTTTCATGTACTCTGTCATATATATTAGGGCCTCTAGAATCAAGTTTGTGTCCCCAAATATCCTTTAATGTGCGTCTATCCACTAAAGCCTGCTTAACGTCTAGTGTCACACCCTTAACGAAAACCAACTCTCCCTCTCCAGGAAGATATCAGTTGCCAATACTTCCTCAGATAAGGTTGGGGATACTTACTAACTTCCTCACTTACTAGCTAGAATTTTGTCCAACTTTAGCTCGTGTGGGCCTTGTGCACACTGTGACCATTGCTGTGAGTTCATATGAGTAAATTCCCAGCTTTTTGGAAAACACTTTCCTTGTGGTCATCTACCTCTGGCTCTTTCGATATTTCCGCCCCCTCTTCTACAATAGTTGCTGAGCCTCAATTGGTAGAGATTTGATGTAGACGATCTATTCAGGGATAAGCACTCTGCAGTCTCTTAGTCTCTACACTTCGCCAATTTTCTCTTTCTTGGTTGATCACCATCTGTTGCATGAGGGAGCTTCACCGGCGAGAGTTGAGAGATGTATTAATATTCTTTCCACCCCCTATTCTAATATGTTCCTTGAGCCTTAGGTGCAGAGGTTGCAATGTAGATGTGTCCCTTAAGGCTAAGCACCTCACAGACACTTATTTCTGTGTTTGACTAGTTGTAGAACTATGTAATAGTCTCCGTCTTTTGCAAAAAGAAGCTTCTTTGATGAACGGTGAGAGGTATATATGTCTGCAATATGAGGATATATATTTAGAATAGAGTAATAAATTACATTGATCTAGAGGTGTGACAAAAGTGGATTTTTCTCTAGGATTGTTCTATGCCATCTCTAGCCATGGGTATTTGGCTATGTTTATACTATCACATGAGTTCCCTCCCATTGAGTGGTCCTCAAGTCTAATTAGATAGCTGTTGGTTACTCCCAAAATAAAAGTGCCGCTGCTATACCAGTAGACATTCTTTTCCTAGGCTACCCACTGTTGTGGTTCATAGACTTTACAACTGGATGGGATCATTGATCAATTTTCTCCCTCAGCAGTTTACACAGTATCCTCTGATACTCTATGGAAGCTAGTCTTCAGGGAGGAGGCTTACAAATCAGTTCCAGTTCAATTGCTCCAGGTCCTATGCCCAAAGTAAGTCCTATCTTCAGCAATAGGGTCTTACCTTCAAGTTCTGAGAGGCAATCAAAGGCTGTGGCAATAGCCTGTGTTATTTTGGGAGTCTCTGGGACTACCCTGGTCAACAACTTGAAGGGAAGTTTCTCCTACCTGGCAGTGTGTTTTTTGTTATATAGCCTTCAGCTATATATATATGTATATATGTGTGTGTGTGTGTGTGTGTGTGTGTGTGCGTGTGTGTGTGTGTGTGTGTGTATTTTTCTTTCAGTAGGCTTTTGAACTAACACATTTCCCTCTGGTTTTTCAAACCACATAAGTATTATTTATCTCTCCTCCCCACCACACTACATAGCCCTCCTTACTTCCTCCCCTGTTAAATATCCTCATTTTCCCCCATCCCCCTTGATAACACACCTGCCTCCTACTATCCTCCCATCTTAAGCTACTTCTTCCCCTTTACTTCTATGGGTCCTTTCCACTTTCCTGGCTCCTGCAGTTACATCGAGACATATACCCACACCTAAGAATTTGGAACTGGGATCCATGAATGAAAGAAAACATGTCACTTGTGTTCTGAGTCTATATTAATTCACTTAGTATAACACTTTCTAGTTCCAATAATTTACCTGCAAATTTCATTATTTCATTTTTCTTTACGGTTGAGTAAAACTCCATTGTGTGAATGTACCACATTTTCATTGTCCATTCATCAGTTCAGGGACATTTAAGTTGTTTTCATTTCCTAGCAATTGTGAAGAGAGCAGCGACAAACATGGCTGTGCATGTATCTCTGTAGCAGGATATTGATTCCTTTGGGTATATGCCAAGGAGTGGTATAACCAGATCATATGATAGATTTATTTTAAAGAGTTCTCCATTCCAGTTTGCAATTCCACTAGCAGTGAATGAGCGTTCCTCTCACCCACATCCTCACCAGCATTTGGTGTCATCTGTTTGCTTGATCTTAGCCTTTCTGACGTGGGTAAGATAAAATCTTAAAGAAGTTTTAATTTACATTTCCCTAATTACTAAGGATACTGAGCATTTTTAAGGTATTTCTTAGCCGTTTTTATTTCTACTTTTGAAAACTCTCTGCTCAGATCCATAGCCCATTTTTAATTACATCATTTGTTTTCTTGATTCTTTGTTTATTGAGTTCTTGCGTATATTCTAGATATTAATCCCCTGTCATATGTATAGCTCATAGTAAAATTTTTCTCCCACTCGATTGGCTCTCCTTTGCTGTACAGAAGCTTTTTAGTTTAATGAGGTTCCATTTGCCAATTGTTGACTTTGGTTCCTGAGTGGCTCAAGCCGGATTTAGAAAATCCTTCCCTGCACCTATATCTTGTAAGGTACTACCAATGTTTTCTTCTAACAGTTCCAGGCTTTCAAGTTTAACTTTCAGGTCTTTGATCCATTTGGAGGACGATAGATAAGACTCTCATTTCCTTCTTCTATATGTGGAGATCCAGTTTTCCCAGCACTGTTTATTGAGTATACTGTCTTTCCTCCAGTGTGTGTTCTTAGCACTTTTGTCAAATATCAGTGGCTGCACTTGTTTTGGGTCTATTTTGTTCCATGTATCTGTTTTTATGCCAGTACCATGCTGTTTTATGACTTTTTATAGCTCTGTAATATATTTTGAGATCTGGTATGGTAATTTTTCTAGCATTATCCTGTGTGTTCGGGATTGTTTTGTGATTCTATATAAATTTTAGGATTTTTTTTTCTATTTCTGTGGAAAATATCAGAGGGATTTTTGAGTGGAACTTCATTGGATCTCACTTTCACAATGTTAATTCTACAAATCAATGAGCACAAGAGGCCTTTTCAAGTCCTGTGTCTTCCTCAATCTCTTTCTTCAAAAATTTAAAGTTTTCATTGTACAGATCTTTAAAGTCTTTGAGTGAGTTTAGTCCTAAATATTTTTGAGGCTGTTGTGAATAGGAGTGTTTCTGTGCTCTCTTTCTCTAATTCCTTGTTATTGATGTATAGAAAGGCTTGTGACTTTTGCAAATTGATTTTGTATCCTGCCACTTTGCTGAAAGTGTTGATAATTTCTAGGAGTTTTCTGGTGGAATTTTTGGGATCTCTTATGTATAGTATCATATAATCTGCAAATAGAAATAATTCGATCTTTTCCATTTGGTACTCCTTTAATTTCCTTCTCTTGTCTTACTGCTCTAGCTAGAATTTCAAGCACTGTATTAAAATGAATGAGGATAGTAGACAGTCTTGGTTGGTTCATGATTTTAATGAGAATGCTTCAAGTTTCTCTCCAGTTACAATGATGTTGGTTTGTGGTTTGTTGCATATAGCCTTCATTATGTTGAAGTATGTTCCCTTCAGTCCAACTCCCTCTAGGACTTTTATCATGAATGCATGTTGGATTTTGTCAAAGGCTTTTTCTACATCTATTGAAATGATCATGTGATTTTTGTCTTTAAGTCCATTTTTATGACTTATAGCATTTATTGACTTATATATATTGAACCATTCCTGCATCTCTGGACTAAAACCAACTTAATCATGTGGATGATGTTTTTGATATGTATCTGCATGTAAGTATTTTGTTAAGGACTTTTGTGTCTTTTTTTTTCTGCTGTGTCTTTGCCTGGTTTTGGTATTAGAGTACTACTGGTGGCATAGAAGGAGTTTGAGAATTTCCCCTCTATTTCTATCTTTTTTAATAATTTAAGCAGTATTGGTTGTAGATCTTCATTGAAAGTCTGGTAAAACTGTGTTGTTAATCTATTTGGACCTGAGCTCTGTTTTCAGTTGGAAGGCTTTGCATTACTGTTTGAATTTCTTTATTTGTTATGGGTCTATTTTAAATGTTGCTCTCTTGTTGGTTTACTTTGGTGGTCCCGTTGAACTTGGAAATTCATCCATTTCTTTTAGAATTTCATATTTAGTAGAGTATAGGGGTTTTTTCCTCTAAAAATAATGTTTATTAGTTGGTAAAAGATACTTCTTCTAATCCTAAAGCTTCTGGAGAATATCTGGACCGCCTGAGATGGGATCCAGAAAGTTAACACCTTCCTCTGGATTCTCAGACACCCAAGGGGAAGTATGATCAGAATCTCACCAATACTAGAAACCAAGAAAAAAAACAGGATATTCCTTTATAGTGTTCTAGATCTTTTGGCGTAATTGTGATGTTTCCCCTTTCATTCCTGATTTTGTTGATTTGAATTTGCTTTCTTTCTTTTGGTTAGCTGGGCTAAAGGTTTGCCTGTCTTATCTTTTCAAAGAAGATTCATTTATTCTTTGTATTGGTTTGTTTCTATTTCATTGATTTCTGCTCTGATTTTTATTATTTCTTCTTGTCTGCTGGGTTTCATTTGGTTTTTCTTGCTTTTCCAGATTCTTGAGTTGTACCGTTAAGTTGTTTATTTGGGCTCTTTCTGGTTGTTTTGTTTTGTATTTCTTTTTGTTTTAATGTAGGCACTTAGAGCTTCCTTCTTAGGACTTTCAATGCAGCCCAGGGTTTTTGTTACATTGTGTTTTCATTTTCATTTTCATTTAGTTCCAGGAATACATTGATTTCTTTCTTGATTTCTCCTTTGACTCATTCATCATTCAAGAGTGTGTTGTTTAATCTCCATGAATCCATGTAATTACTAGAGCTCCTTTTGTTGATTTTAAACTTTATTGTATTGTGGTATGATAGAATACATGGAATTTTTGAGGGATTTTTGGTGCCCCAAGTGTGATCTATTTAGAGAAATCCATGGGCTGTGGTATGGAATGTGTATTCTTGGTGCTTGGATGGAATATTCTGTAGATATCTGTAGGTCCATTTGACATACGATATCATTTAATTCAGATGTTTCTCTGTTTATTCTTTCTCCAGAGGACCTGTCTATTGGAGAAAGTAGGGTTTTGAAGCCACCTACAATTACTGAGGTGGAGTTAATCTGTGTCCAAAAGTCCAGTAATAATCTTTTTATGAAATTGGGTGCACCAGAGACTTCTGGCATATGTTCATGATTGTAATGTCTTCTTAGCCAATTTTCACCTGATCAGAATGAAGTGACCTTTACCTCTTCTGATTAATTTCAGTTTGAGGCCTTTTTTGTCAGATATCAGAATAGCAATGCCTGATTGTTTCCTAGTGCCATTCACTAGGAATATTTTTTTCCATGCTTTCACCCTATGGTGGTGCCTATCCTCGAAAATAAAATGAGTTTCTTATAGACAGAAAAGATGGATTTTGTTTCTTAATCCATTCAGCTAGCCTTTGTCTTTTGACTGGGAAATTGAGGCCACTGGTATTTAAAGCTATTATTGAAAGATATGTAGTAGTTATTGTCATTTTATTTTCTGTTTTTGTTCTTAGTCCTATTTTGTGTTTCCGTAATTATACTTTTTTTTTTTTTCCTGTAGCCTCTTAGGTATGGTCATTTCTTTCTTTGGTCATTTGTATTACTTTGAGTGTTCTCTGTTGGGCTGGTTTGGTGGACAAGAATTCTTCCAGCCTATATGTATCATGAAAGATTTTCTTTCCTCTGACACTGATGGACAGTTTTGTTGGGTAAAGTATTCTAGGTTGGAATACTTTGCTCTAGGCTCTTTTGGCTTCTATAGTTTACATTTTAAAGTCAGCTGCAATTATGATGTGTTTTCCTTTATATATAACTTGTTTCTCTGTTGTAACTTTCAGTACTCTTTCTTTGTTCTGTATATTTAGTGTTTTTACTATGATACGCTGTGGGGAGTTTCTTTTCTGGTCCTGTCTATTTGGTGTTCTGTGTGCTTCATGTATCTGTATAGGTGTGTCTTCCCCTAATTTAGGGAACTTTTCTTCTATAATCCTGTTGAATGGTCAGTGCCATTGATCTGGGGTTCTTCTCCTTCCTCTATACCTATAACACATAGATTTGGTCTTTCCATGATGTCCCACAGTTCCTGCATGCACTGTTCCTATATTTTTAACTTTTTTCATATTCTGTGCTTAAGAGGTCCAATTCTCTAACTTTATCTTTATTCTGTTTTCCATCTGATTCATTCTATTGACGCAACTTTCTCGTCATTTCAAGTTGGCTTATTGAGTTTTTCAATTCCAACTTCATTTCAGCTTGAATTTTCTTCAATGTTTCTTATTTCATTAATTCACTTTTCAAGTCCTGAATTGTCCTTGTCATTTTATCCAGCCGTATATTTGTATTTTCTTGAGCTTCAGTTAGTAGTTTATTGCTGTCGTCTCTGCAGTCTTTGAATTGTTTGGTTGTGTGTTCTTTAAAATCTATGAATTCTTTGATCATGTTAGTGATTGTTCAGTTAAGTTCTGTGTCCTGGGGTTCCTCTGGGTAGTTCTCACTGTAAAATATTTCTATTTGTTTCATTTTTGAGACAGGGTGTCCCTGTAGCCACAGCTGGTTTGGAACTCACGATATAGACCAGATTGGCTTTGATCTCACAGAGATCTGCCTGCCTTCTGAGTGCTGGGATTAAAGGTGTGTACTACCACGCCTAGCTTCTTTGCTATTTCTATCCCATCTGTCTTCATGTTTTCTTATTTTCTTTAAAATGTTTAAAATCGTTTATTTATCTATTTATTCATTTATTGTGCGCATGTGCGTGTGCACATGTGTCAGGTCAGAAAGCTCGCATGGCAAATGCTTTACCTGCTGAGCCATCTCACCAGCCCCATGCTTTCTATTTCCTAATCACAAAACTCTTCAGGAGCTTCTCTGAGTCTAATGTCTTCCTACCTTCCGCAGCTGTCACAGAACCTGCTCAAGTTCATGTTTTCATTTCAGATGCGGATAAACATCAGGTCCCACTGAAAAATCTGGATGGCCTTGAACTCACAGAGATCTGCCTGCCTCTGCCTCCTGAGTGCTGGGACTAAAGGTGTGTGTCACCATGCCCAGCTTCACTATGTTTTTTGCGGGGGGGTCTTTTTGAGACAGGGTCTCCCTGTGGCCCCAGCTGGCCTGGAACTCACTATGTAGACCAAGCTGACCTTGAACTCACAGAGATCTGCCAGCCTCTGCCTCCCAAGTGCTGGGACTAAAGGTATGTGCTGCCATGCCCAGCTGAGATCTGAACCACTATTAAGGACCCAGCTGACCTAGCTTGGGGGAAGTTTGACCAGTGGGAAAACAGACAGGTTCATTTTCTTGCTTGTAGAAAATGTGGCTGAGCAAACATACTTGCAAATTTCATGCCTTGTCTCTCTGTGAAGCTGTGACCATTATACAAAGCAAGAGTACCCAGTGTCGCATTTTTCCTTGCTCCTGCTTTTCACTGTTGTGGTCCTAGATGCTGTAGCCTAGTGTTAGTATCTTAACTTTCTGGTTCTGTGTTCTAGAGGATTCAGGCTAGAACAGCATAGTTCCACAATCCACTGTACTCTCCTATTTCATGCTTACAAAAGGCCTGTCCTCTCCACTTGTCTTTTTTACTTTTCCATTTTGAGGACTGAATCTAGGGCCTTGAGAATCCTAGCCAAGTGCGTCATCACTGAGGTCTGCCCACAGCCTTCTCCATTGCCCTTAAAGATCCAGTTCAATTGCAGACATCTCTGCTACCAAGAGACACCAACTTGCTGCAAAAGCATACTATTTTATGAATATTTAATTGTGGGCCAGTCTCTCTTAATAGACTGTAATCTCCTTGAGGACAGGAAGGCTGTCAATTTTCCCCATATTCTCAGCACTTAGGATGGTGTCTGTCACTTACATAGTGTTCTCTAGAGTTATTTGAAGACTAAATAGGACCATAATTCATTCCTTTCCTTGGATTCTCTTGAGCATAATGGCCTAATGTTAAGATGTTTTAGAAATATTTACCAATGGGAATGTATTTTATATTATTATCTTTATTTATAGCATAAAGAGCCTAGAAGCTTCTTTTACCTTGGAGGCAAGAGGAAACTGTTAGAATAATGCTTAGTCATTCAATATGTGTTGTATGATATTCGGTATGAGTTAGGATTTGTCATATGCACTGGTCATCAGAACAATTATTCTAGGTGTTTATTCATGTAGCATTTTCACCAATAATATTATGTTGCTGGCATTTTACCTACATTCCATGTATGGGAAAACTGAAAAATCAGAAGGTTTAAGAAACTTGTCAAGCACTATACAGCCTGGAAGAGGTTGAGCTATCATCCATATATCTGTTGGCATTATTCATCTTTGATATGGTTTGGTGAGAATTCTCTAGGGAGAAAAGATTTTGGATGATGTCCTACTTTAGTTTCTCTATTGTTGTGATAAAGAACTAACCAGAAGCACCTAGAGAGGGTTCACACCTTCCCATTAGCTAGTCCGAACCCACCCACTTGGTCACCATTATCCTGCTTCAGGACTAGGTCCATACACGCTGCTGGAGAGCTCCCAACTAGTAACCTGGAAACATCTTGTCCATCCAATAAAAATATCAAAAGCGAGAACCTGAAGGGCAGACTAACTATTCATACCAGATCAGAAAACAACAAAGCCACAACAACAATAAAAACAGAACCAAACTTTGACTCAACAAAGGTAGGCTAGAATTTCGTACCAGCTACACAGCCAAAAAAAAAAAGAAGTCCGTATTCTCAGGTCACAACATAAAAACATAAATAATATGAAAAACCAAGATGATCTTCCCACCAATGGTCACAGCTTCACAGAGAGACAAGGCGTGAAATTTGCAAGTATGTTTGCTCAGCCACGTTTTCTACAAGCAAGAAAATGTACCTGTCTGTTTTCCCACTGGTCAAACTTCCCCCAAGCTAGGTCAGCTGTGTCCTTAACAGTGGTTCAGATCTCAGCTGGGCATGGCAGCACATACCTTTAGTCCCAGCACTTGGGAGGCAGAGGCTGGTGGATCTCTGTGAGTTCAAGGTCAGCTTGGTCTACATAGTGAGTTCCAGGCCAGCTAGGGCTACAGGGGGACCCTGTCTCAAAAAAACCAAAAAAAAAAAAAAAAAGAATCCAGATTTCTCAGTGGGACCTGATGTTTATCCACATCTGAAATGAAAACATGAACTTGAGCAGGTTCTGTGACAACTGCGGAAGGTAGGAAGACATTAGAGACTCAGAGAAGCTCCTGAAGAGTTTTGTGATTAGGAAATAGAAAGCATGGGGCTGGTGAGATGGCTCAGCAGGTAAAGCATTTGCCATGCGAGGTTTCCGACCTGAGTTCAATCCCCAGAATGCACATGTAGGGAGAGAATTGACTCCCACAGTTGTTCTCTGAGCTCATGCATGCCAGAACCTGTACACACACACACACACACACACACACACACACCCCAAACCAGCTGTGGCTACAGGGACACCCTGTCTCAAAAACAAAACAAACAAAAAGAAATAGCCAAGAGTGATTTGTAAAGGCCCTTGGATATACTTTTGAAGGGCTTCATTTTATTCTGTGGATAAACAATAGTTTTAGGATAGGGAAGCTCAGTTAGCCATGATATAGAGTTCATTGAGGATCTGGGTAAAAGTGGAGCTGCCTGTTCTGATGATTGTCTCAACATTTGGCCAAGGTTAATGAAATTCCTTCCAGGCCATTACAAATTTAGGTGTAGAGAAAATCAACTGAGATACAATCATTATACAGATTGTCAGTGAGTAACATGGTGGGTGCATTTCTCTATTTTGTTTAACTTCAAGGAAGTAAGTAATGATGTACTCAAACAGCATATGGATACCAGGTCCACACAGGTAGTTGGGTCAGTATTGAATTTTGTGAGTTGGCTGATTTCCTTCTCAGAAAGTACCTCCTTTTCACACCTGGCATACAAAGTAATTACCTGGGCTAATGCAACCACATTGAATGCTCTTTGAAACATACCCAACAATAACATCTGGCAGTTTTTTGGAAGAATGACTTTTTTGGTGTATGCTAATATTGTTGTCTAACAACAACCAACATTTTAAAACAGCTTTCCAAAATCCTTAATTTAATCAGTATATTTAGGAGAGAGGAATTACTACACTCTTGTGCAGTCGTCAAACTTTAAATAGACCCAGAAAGGTTAAATATTGTGCCCAATCTTACAGCTACTCAATAGTACAACTGAAATTTTGAGCCCTGTTTATCTTTAGGTCCCTTTTTTTTTCTAGTTTATTCTGCTACCTTACAGGTGTTTTATGAATAAACCTTTGTGTATGTGCTGGATAGCTTTAGTGTCAACTTGACACACCTGGGTTGAGGGAGCCTCAATTTTGGGGAATTGCCTCCATTGGACTGGCCTGTGGCCATGTCTGTAGGGCATCTTCTTGATTGTTAAGTGATATGGGAGGGCCCAGCCCACTGTGGGTGGTGCCACCCCTGGGCAGGTGGGCCTGTGTTGCATAAGAAAACAGGCTGAGCATAGGCCAGGGGAGCAAGCCAGTAAGCAGCATTTCTCCATGGCCTGTGTGATATTTTGAATTGAGAATCTGTATGTTCTGGTCGGCTGGGGCTGAAGAATCAGCTGTGATTAAGAAGCAATCAGAACCAGAAGTAAAACCTTTGTTTTACTGGGATAATTGATGCTGGTTAGCTGGGGCTGAAAAATCAGCTGTAACAAGAGACCAGCATCACAGTGGTGAAATCTTCTGGTACATATTTCCTTAGGGTCAACACACAGAGGGGACCTGAGCCTCCCTCTCAAGCTGGAAGCAGGACTTGGCAATGTGTAAGAGTCTCCTTCATGATTCTGGTGTTGAAAACGTGAAGGGGTCACAGAGAGCAGCTGAGGTTTGGCACCCTGAGAAGCCAGGAAAAGCCATTGGTGAAAGTGCAGCTTCAATTGAAGTGAAGATCCCAGAATTGAAGGGGTCATAGAGAAAATCTGAGGCATTGCACCCCTAGAGGCCAGAAGAGGCCACTGGTGAGGGTGCAGCCTCAGTTTCGGTGGAGACCCCAGCTTTTTAGAGATGCCAGGCCCATGGGATGACCACCCAGAACAGCAGTAGGTGTGGAATGGAGCTGACCTGGGTCTGTGAGAGGAGCTATTTATGCTGTGGACTGCAGAGTCAGAGAAGTGGAGCTGCCAGAACCCTTTGGAGCCCAGAAGATCATGAGTGAATCCCAGATGTCCAGCCTTGAGCTATTTTGCTGGACTTTGGTTTTGCTTAGGTGTGCCCAATTCTTCCCTTTGAAATAAGACAGTACTTGTTTTGGATTTTACAGGAGCCCACAATAAGAGACTTTTAAAAGAGACTATGGACTTTTAAGTGTTTGGATTTTTTTTAAAGGATTGTGGGGCTTTTAAGGTTGTACTGTCTTATCTTATAATATTAATGCTAACATCATATCTTGGGGACAGGAATTGGAAAGGTTATGGTTTAATAATGATGTGTTTGTGTGTCAAGTTGACAAGAGGTCAATTGTGCTGGCTAACTTTAGTGTCAACTTGACACACCTGGGTTGAGGGAGCCTCACCTGGGGAATTGCCTCCATTGGACTGGCCTGTGGCCATGTCTGTGGGGCATCTTCTTGACTGTTGAGTGATGTGGGAGGGCCCAGCCCTCTGTGGGTGGTGCCACCCCTGGGCAGGTAGGCCTGTGTTGCATAAGAAAGGAGGCTGAGCAGGGGCCAGGGGAGCAAGCCAGTAAGCAGCATTCCTCCATGGTCTATGCTCCATCTCCTGCCTCCAGTTTCCTGCCCTGAGTTCCTACCTTGGGCTCCTTGATGAACTGTGACCCAGGAGATCTAAGCCAAATATACCCATTCCTCCCCAAGTTGGTAGTGGTCAGAGTGTTTTGTCACAGTAATGGAGAAACTAGAATGGTGTAGTTGTGAGAAAAAGACAAAACCTTAAATGGTCAAAAGTTATCAAAACACCCAAATAGGGGCTGGAGTTGAGGGTCCAGTGATTAAGAGCACTGGCTGTTCTTACAGAAGACCCAGGTTTGAACCCCAACACCCATATGGTGGCTAACAGCCATCCATAACTCCAGTTCTAGGGGATTGACACTTTCTTCTGTCCTCTGCGGGCACTGCAGGACATGTGTGCACTTACACATATGCAGGCATAGTACTCATACACGTAAAATAAAAATAAATAACACCCAAACCTACAACTTCCCTATGGCAAATTTTTGAACAGATTTAGTTTCATAGATAACACAATCCCTCAAAAAAATAAGTTCCATGCATATGATTTGCCGTTGTCCTTCTTGTTATAGAATTCAACTCAAATTTTTAATGCTTATAGAGTCCCTGTGATTTAAATGTCCTAGAACTCATCTCAAGGATTTCAAGGAATTTTAAAAATCACATACCATTCTTCACAGTCAAAGACCTGAATTTACATCAGAGCTCCTTCTTTATGAAGACTTGAATGAAGGATTTAACTTCTCTGAATTTCCTATTAGATATAAAATGGGGCTCATAGTGGCTCTTTGATAGGATTTTCAGTCTGTCAAATGAGATCTTTTTACAAAGCATTAAACATGCAGCAATTTGCCTGCAAGTTGAACAAGTTTCAGCTGCCATAGTGAAGTGTGAACCACTACCTAATCTTGACTCAAAGTTTGATCCTTGCTTTTCTAAATTCCTCATTTCCATAGAGGTCAGAATAATGAAGTTTGGCCTTCATAAACAAGACATGGTAGAGCTATGGAGTGTGTTTATATACATGTGCACTATGTACATATGCAGTACAGCCTTTCCAGTGAGAGAATGACCATTTGTGTTCTGTGTTCTCTACAGAAGCCAATGAATGTCAAACAGGATGGGTGCAATGGTTCTGACCCCTCAGACGATCATCTGTCCATGCTCTGCTTCCCCAGCCCTGATTGTTTCCAATTATGGGCTGCTTCTTGATTTCCTCTCCTCTCTCCTGTTTTGATTCTGCTTAGAATAACAAACTTGACCCCGCCCACACATTCCTAGCTTTCCTTCCATGGCTAGACTTGCTCCTTTTCCTTTTCAGCTCCTTTGTTCAAAAACTGCTGTGGAAGATTTCTGCATAAAAGAACAGTAGGATAATACCCATGTTGTCTCTTTCCTAAGATCACTATAGAAGCAACAAACATAAAACACTGGGTGCAGAAAGAATTTTAACATTTGAAATCACAAATGTGCAACAACATCTAGAGGATGCTGGAATTAAATAATAATTGAAAATGTAAAATAAAACAACTCAAGACTGTTCTTATTGACTTTGTTTTCTCTTCTTTGCTTCAAAATATTGGTGAGCCTCCGTCACTTCTATAAACAGACACAAGATGTCATTCATTTAACAAACAAAAGAAGTAAAGATAAAAATATCTTCTAACATTGGATCAATTTTACAACTAACAGACTCTACATTCATTCTATTTTGTCTACTTGGATAATAAATAGAAGTACTTAATATTTTGAAATATACCCCAAGGCCAGTAAATAAGAAAAGATATCTAATTCCCACAGGAAAGGGACATTGTACACTTTAATGCTCCTGTGGTTAGGCAAAATGGATCTATTTGTAATATCAGATAATGAGTTTGGTAGTAAAATTTGAAATACAGCGTTAAAATGTCACAAAGCATTTAAACAGCATATCTATTAAGTTGGTTGTAATTTTCCATTTAATCATAATGAAAATGTAGATTAAATTCACATTTCTTTTAAGCATCTGGATGTACTTGCATATCTTTTCAGAACTCTCATTCTATCCTTTGAAGCATTCTTCATCAGCATTCTGGAAATGAGAATTGGCATCTCTCTCTCTCTCTTTTTTTTTTTAATGTACTCTTTTCACCCAGTTATGGTTCCAATCTGAAGACATACCATGATAGTTGCTTAGATTCTAGCCACCAGAGAATGGCAGAGAAAGCATCATCAAGTCACTGTAAGACTGTATTGAAGCACTTAAAAATGATAAAAGTATCAATGCTAGATCCTCAGAGCTCCTCCAGTACAACGTGTGACCTCTGTGCAGGGACCTATACATGTCTTACATTTTCAAAACATTCACTTTTTCTTCCTGCCGAGTATAAATTCTTGAAATAGATAACATTCTTGGAGACTTTTCACAATTTTAAATTAGACTCAGAAGCCAGGCGTGGTGGCACACGCCTTTAATCCCAGCACTTGGGTGGCAGAGGCAGGCAGATCTTTATGAGTTCGAGGCCAGCCTGGTCTACACAGTGAGTTCCAGGCCAGCTGGGGCTACAGGGAGATCCTGTCTCAAAAAGACAAAAAAAAATTAGACTCAGAAAAATACTATCTGGTTTTCTCTAGATTTTTTTTGTTCATTCTTCCTTTTTTCTTCATAAATTGATCACCTGCTACGTTCCTAGACTCTGCTTAGAAGTCAGATATATAATGAAATAAAATAACAGACCTTGACCTCAAAGACCTCATAGTCAATAATAGAATCCAATTTGTAAATAAAGATTTATAAATTCCTCACAATAGTTTTTATGACGTCTGCAGCAGCACAGGGCAGGAGATAAATTGGTATTGAGACAATGACATAAGAACCTCGATGAAGGGGGATTAATTAACAGTTCATTGCAATTGTCCACCAAAGAGAGAGTGAGGTCTTCGGGTGTGTTATATCCAAGAGCTGAGGTCAAGAGAAAATAAATCTAAGGGTTGAAAAGATGGTTCAGAGGATAAGAGTTCATACTACTCTTGCAGAGAACCCGAGTTTGATTCCCAGCACCTATGTTGAGCAGCTCACAACCAGCTGTAACTCCAACTCCAGGGGAATCTAATACCCCTGAACTCCATGGACACCTGTTCTCACATGCACATACACATGTACACATGCTTGCACATACACACGCACATAATTAAAAATGATTAAAAGTTTTTAGAAAGAGAAAATAGAGCTCCTAATAGAATGGGAATCACAAGATTGAGAAACACAAATACCTTTAAGAATCATAGTGCGGTGTGATATAGATTGCAGAAGATAATTTTTAATTTAGAAAAATGATCATAAGATCAGAACTCAGAGGAAACAACTAATTTGTCCATGGAGAATGGAAAATTTGTATTATGCCAGATTTTAGATTAAAATATTTACCAACATAATCTAATGTTTTTAACAACCTTAATAATTATGATCATTTAAGTAGTAATCTTAGTAATTAAGATCATCAAAGTAGTAGTCGAGACTCATTCACGGTCTAGCAGTTGAGCTCTTAACTAAAGTATAAAGGATTCTACTTGACTGCATGTTAAATTCACCTGGAGAGCTTTAAAATGTTATCCAAGCTCAATGTCAGACTAAATAAATCACAATCACTGGGTATGGAACCTAGAAATTGGTATTTCTCTTTTTTAACTTCCACAGAGATAATTAAATTTGAGAATCATTCCATTATTCTTGAAAAGTGAAGGTGATTTCAGTTGACAGTTGAGGGGCTAATAAAAGTTTCTCCAGCAAGAAACAAGGTATGTTAGGAAAAAGGACGTGCAGCACACACCTAGATCAAAAGCTTATGAGATGAAGGGGACAGTAAGGCGGGAAAGGATGTCAAACCATATTTTGAAAGGCCTTGAATTACATAATAAGAATCTTGGGGCCGGAGTGACGGCTCAGTGAATAAAATGTTTGCCACACAAGCATGAGGATCAGAGTTTGGGTCCTCAGCACCCACATAAAACCAGGCAGGTATGGTGGTTTCCTATAATCCCAGTGCTCTGGAAGCCTGAGGTAAACAAACTTGGCTAACTGGTCTAGCTGAATGTAAGGCTTTTGTTCATCAAGAGATAGAGGAAGACTCTCAGTGCCAACTTCAGGCTTCTACATACACAGGCACACACATGCACCCACACACATTTATACACATGTACGCACATATGCACACCACGCACACGGTCACTTAATTCATTGTGCAGTCAATGGACAGCCTTTAGGTATGGATTTATATTTTAGAAAACCTGAGTCTCTAGGGTAATAGACACAATAATACAATACAATACAATACAATACAATACAATACAATACAATACAATACATGATCTAGGGTCTATTGAAATGAACTGAAGAATCCATATTGCCAGTGGATTCTGTTGCATCCCATTAGAAAATGAACATATTTTTCAATATTTATAAGTTAATTCTCCATTGTGTTCTTATACTGCAGCTGTTATCTGAAGTACATGAACATGAGACATTTAAGATGAATTAACAATCATTCGATACAATAGAACCAAGGTGATTCACTAGCCTTTGTTTGGTGTCAGGTTTCATCCCACGCTGAGTAAAGACAGATAAAAAGGCATCAGTAGGAGTTTGAATTTGAAATTAAATGCAATTATTTTTCATCTACCAAAAAGCTCTACTTGAGCCCCAGGAACAAATGGCATTTCTAAAATCACAGCTTATCTTGTAAATCATATGCTCTTCACTGAACTCTTACATATTTCCAACCACCCTAGTAGAGATGGGGTACAGGTGCAATGGGGTTCTACAAACACTACAGTGAAAGGGCTGCCTTGGTTGTAACCCTTCTAGAAAAAGCCAGACTTGCTGCATGTCTTACAAGGAGAGACAGCTGAGGAGTCCACTCAGGAGTGACAAGCAGAACGGAAATGTTTAGTTCTTTTCATGTGAGGTTTCATGAGAGAATTAGGCTGTAATGTCAACCTTTTCTTGTGGAATTAATTTCCTTTGTATCTAGACAATTCTAACTTGTACACATCCTTGGAAAAATTGAGAAGTTGGTCACTCATTTTCTGCAGTGCTTAGCTCTCTGGTAGAACCAAGTGATAAATTAGATGGGTGGAGAAACCTTGGGTCATTTAGAGGAGAGGATGCAAGAATATCAAAGCCCCTTTCATTTCAAGGGTAAGCCACTCCAGATCCATATGATCATGAGAATGGAATTTAGGCAATGAGCGTATTAAGAGAATTCTTTTTGTTAATTATTTTGTTCCCTGAAAACAGTCAACCTGAAGAACGAAAGGCCTGGGAATACTCTAATTGGTTATATACTTACAATCAGAAAAATCATGGGCCTATAGGGAGAGAGAGCCTAAACCTAAAATTTCAAGAGTTCATTTAAATAGCGTTATTTGACCCCCAAATAAATCTTTAAGTAGATACTAGAATAACTTTTACTTTTTGAAATGAAGTTGCTAATTTCTGAAGTTAAACTATATGACCTGAAAAAAATGCAATTTTTTTTCTGTTTTTTGAGACCTCGTTGATGTGGTAGAAATAATTTTTAGAATGTAATTTTATTAATCAATGTGTAAAACACTAAAAGGACCCTCACACTTAAATGCTAACATGGTGGTGGTGTGCACCTTTAATCCCAGCACTCAGGAGGCAGAAGCAGGCAGATCTCTGTAAGACTGAGGCCAGCCTAGTCTACATAGCCAGTTCTAGGCCAACTGGGGCTGCAGGGAGACCCTGTCTCAAACACACATACACACACACACACACACACACACACACAAATGTGTATGATAAAAGTGAAGGTAATATTCCCAATGATGAAAAGTTTAAAGCTTTTCCACTAGGGTCTGGAACAAAGACACTGATGCTCACAGCACTGCTGTGCAGCATAGTATTAGAGATCAGCTAGAGTAACAGGATCAGAAAGGAATGAAAAGCATTAAACTGGAAAGGAATAAGTTAAGTTTTCTCTGTTTATAGACAAATGGTCTTATATATGGAAAATTCTAAAGACCCTACAAAAGGAAAGAAACCTGTTGGAACCAATAAATTACTTTATTAGAGCAAATAAAGTTGAAGAACACAAAACCAACATACAAAAATTATAGCACTATTGTATATTTGTAACACATATGCAAAAAGAAATCTAGAAAATACTTATTCATTATAGCTACAGAAAGAATAAAGCAATTGGGAATTACTTTAACCAAGAAAATAAAAGATCCCTACACTGAAAACTATAGACTGCCAGAATGAAATGAAGAGAGAAATGAAAGACAAAATAAAAAGAAATGAAGACAAAAAGAAACAGAGAGAGCATACATGTGTGGACTGAAAGAATCAATACTGTTAAAAATGTTCACATAGAGCAGGACAACCTACCAATTCAATACTGCCTTTATTAAAAATTCCAGTGACAGTCTTTACAGAAATAGAAACAAACAAAACAACCCTCAAATTCACCTGGATCACCTGAAACCTCAAAAATATCCTGACTTAGCAAAAGCAATCTTTAGGGGAAACCTGAAAGTCAAAGGCATCAAAACAGCCGACTTCAAAATATACTGCAAACACATTGCAATCAAAGCAACATGCTGTGGGTGTAGATATCGGCTTATAAAACCAAGGAACAAACTGCAGAGCCCAGAAATAAACTCATGCATTTATACTCAGCTGGTTTTTGCAAAGATGCCAATAACACACAATAGAGGTTGACACAGTTCCTTCACTAAAGTGTGTTAGATAACAGAATTTCCAATGCAGAAGAATAAAATTAAATGCTTATACCATGCACAGAAAAATAAACTCAAAATGAACTAAAGACAATAATTATTAAACTATTAGAAGAAAACGTTGCAGAGGACCCAGGTTCAGTTTCCCAGCACCCACATGGTGGCTAATAACCGCTCATTACTCCAGTTCCAGAGGATCTGACACCCTCTTCTGACTTCTGCAGGTATTGCATGCACTCACATACATGCAGGCAATATTCTCATATACATAAAAATAAATATAATAAATAACTTTTTTTAAAAAAGAAGAAAATGGCTGGGCATGGTGGCACAGGCCTTTAATCCCAGCACTTGGGAGGCAGAGGCAGGCAGATCTCTGTGAGTTCAAGGCCAGCCTGGTCTACATAGTGAGTTCCAGGACAGCTGGGGCTACAGAGAGATGCTGTCTAAAAAAAAGACCCAAAAATAATAATAATAATAAAGAAGAAAATATAGAGGAAATCTATATGACACTGGCCCAGGTAAAAGCTTTTTGGATAGATTCTGGGAGAGAATCTATTTGTACACCCACTGGCAAGCCCACCAGGCTCCAAAGGCTAGTTCCAAACCCAAAGTCAAAACAGATAATTCTGGTTAAACTCGGCGGTTCACAAAAGAAGGAAACATGAATTAGAGAGAGAGAGATACAGAGAGAGAGAGAGTTGTCAGAGAGGAGGGGGGTGCACAGAGGTGGTCGGGAGATAGGAAAGGGAGGTGGTGGTCAGTATGCACCGCGTACATTTGTGAAAATTTTGAAGATTTAATTTAAGTAGTAAAAAAGACCTAAACAAATAATGACAACAAAAATGTTTCTTGGATATGATCGCCAAGCACAGGAAACAAAAATGAAAATAAACAATTAGGATTATGCTGGCCTCAAAACATCTGAAAAGGAAGAGGAGCAATCAACACGGTGAAGCAAAAACTGCATTGGGAGAATATACTTGTAGACACGATCTGATAAATGGCTAATATCCTACATTTATAAGGAGTTTAAATAAAAAGAAAACAACTCAAAAAGGAGTCAAAGGACATAAATGGATATTCTTCAAAAAAAGATATATAAATGATTTTATGTAAAAATGCTCAAATCACTCTTGAAAAGCCCATTGGACTTTAATGAGCTATAACCTCATACCTGTTAAAAGGGTAATTTTTAAAGGCTAAGAAATGTTGGCAGGGATGTGGAGGAAAGGGAACTCCTGCACAGTGTTGGTAGGGATGTAAATCAGCATTGGCCATTAAGGAAAATATTTGAGGTTCCTAGATAACTGAAATAGAACTTCCAGCCTGGTGTGGTGGTGCATGCCTTTAATCCCAGCACTCAGGAGGCAGAGGCAGGCGGATCTTTGTGAGTTTGAGGCCAGCCTGGTCTACATAGTGAGTTCCAGGTCAGCTGGGGCTACAGGGAGACCCTACCTAAAAAAAGACCGAAAAAAGAACTTCCACATGATCTGGCAATTGCCCTCCTCGATGTATATTTGAGGGCAATAAACTTCGTATATCAAAAAGTTGTATTTCCATGTCCAGTGCAGCTTTGGCACAATAACCACGATATGAAATCAGTACATTTCATCACTCATCAAGAAGCTTATTTTTGCAAAAGATTGAGGCTATTACAAATTTCCACAACTGGTCAAATGCAGAGAAAAAGTGACTGTGAGGTGCCCAGCCCTAAGTGACACACCTACAATGCAATCTCTACACCTAAAGCACAAGAAACATTGCAGAAGAGAGACTGGAAAGAATGTAAGAGCCAGAGGGATAAGACACCTGATGCTAGTTAATGCATTCCAGAGTGATAAGGAATCTAATGAAATCTCCACAGTATGGTGGTCTGCATAATAACAAAGCTAGTTGACATGCCACCATGGACAAGAGGAATATCACAAGGTTCACCTCAAGATAGAGAGTTACAGTCAATCAATGGATGCTGAGGGAGGGAGGATCAGTTTTCTTCAGGGACTAGCTGCCTGAGAGGCTAAAAATATAACTAATCCCAGGTGGGAAGCCCTAAACAAAGGTATAAAGAAGCACTACTAAATGGACTCAGTGCATTATATAACTCTGCATAGAGTGTGTGTGTGTGTGTCTGTGTGTGTGCTTACAAATATACATATGTATATGTACTAATAATCAAATAAGAGGACAAGAAACTAAGAGGTAGTAAGGGTCCACGAGGTTACAGGAGGAGTAAGTGGGAGACTGAGAAGGATGGAACAAAAGAAATTTAAAATAAATATTAAATCAATCAATCTATGTGCCCATACTCAGATGGATAGACAGGTAGAATGGAGAAATAATTGGTCATTAAAAAAAGAAATTGGGTCAATTGCAATACCATGTATGATCTTAGGTTATATTATATTAAATACATCAGTCATGAAAAGGCAAATACCATGTGATCTCACTTACAAGGAGTAATAAAAATTCAAGTTCATACAAGCAAATGTTAGAGTCATGGTGATTAGAAATAGGGCTAGAGTTCAGGTTAGGTAGATGTTTGGCGAATGACACAACATTTCTGTTAGAAGGAATTAAATTCAAAAGATCAATTGTACCATATACTGACTTAACTAATTACACTTTATTATGCTCTTGAAAATAGAATCAATTTTAAGTGTTCTCAACACAAGAAACAAGTGAAGTAATGCACATGCTAACTAGCTCACCTTACCTTTCCACAAAGGATACATATTTCAGAATATATGGTACACAATAATAATGTATAACTTTTTTTGTCAATTAAAAATTAATTAACAGGGACTAGAGAAATAGCTCAATGGTTAAGAACATTGCATTCTTGCAGAGGACCTGAGTTTGGTTCCCAGCACCCAAATGGAAGCTAACAACCATCTGTTACTCCAGTTCCAGGAGATCCAGCCTCTGCAAACATTCAGACACATAAAATAAAAATAACAAATAAAATATTTTTTATTTTTGAAATATTTTATTGATTGCCGGGTGTGGCACACCTTTAATCCCAGTACTCAGGAGGCAGAGGCAGGCAGATCTCTGTGAGTTCAAGACCAGCCTGGTCTACATAGTCAGTAGTTCCAGGACAGCTGGGGCTACAGGGAGTCCCTGTCTCAAAAAGATTTTTTTAAATTTATTGATTATTTTTACGTGCATGAGTGTGTTGCCTGCATGTATATAAGTGCACCTGTGTTATGTAATGTACTTGGAAGTCAGAAGAGGGAAGATTCCCTAGAACTGGAGTTATGGACAGTTGCTAGCCACCACGTGGGTGCTGGGAATTGAACCCGGGTCCTCTGCAAGGGCAGCCAATGCTCTTAACCACTGAGCCATTGCTCCAGCCCCCCAAATAAAATATTTTTAAAATAAAGTAAAATAAATTACTTAACAAAGAGATTATGTTTTGCTCTTTCGAGTTTATTAAAGATATCTTGATTTTAAAATAATTTAATGCCGATTAGGTACAAAATCAACCTGGAAAAGTCAAAGAGGAAAACGAATCTTGGTAGGGAAGCAGGCAAAGTTATGCTTACTTCTTAAGTTTCTGTAGAGAAAGTTATGTTTTCTTTTGATGGCTATACAAGAAATGGAAAGGCAAAAAACTTCATGAAAATGTTGAAGACAGACAAACCCCACCCACATGCCCCCCTCTCCTGCCTACCTCGCCTACCTCCTGCTATCCCCCCACATAAGCTGGAATTGCGAAGAGATAACTGTAAGCAAAACGATGTGTGTAACGTAAGTTCACCTTCAAAATGACATTACTCAGAAATCAATTTGGTTTTACACTGATGCTTGTTAGAGAAAAGCACACATCATCCCTGAGAATCTGTATCTCAACCTATTCTCCCAGTGGGATCTGAAAAGTTGCAGACACGCAATTTAATATAAAGTAGTTGGTTATGTTCTATGCAATAATAAACACGAATTCACTCTAAAAGAATTCAATTTTGATCCAGGTTCAAAGAACTCCCACAGATAAAGTTCAATAGAACATGAGCTCACAGGCAAAATTCCCGAAACACACTAGGCAAAAAAACAACCACTGAGAAACAGCAAAAGCAGTAGCCAGCAGAATTAGATCTGCAAAAATGGTTCCCAAACTACAAAGGAAACACCTGAGATTTCGATAAAATGTTAAATAGTGAGTTTGGGCAGTCTGATAGTTTACTGAGGGGATTTTCTTTTTTGGCGAAGGTCATGGAACCTTCAGGAAGGTGTGACCGTGCTGAGGAAATAAGTCACTGGGAGTGAGCTTTAGCTTTGTCCCATTTCAATCTCTCTCCTTCCTCTCTCTCCTTCCTGTGCCTACTTGAAGATGTGAGCTCTCAGCTCTCTCCAGCCATATCCCTCCCTCCCCTATGGTGGACTCTTATCCCTCTGGAACTGTAATTTCAAATAGAATCTTTCTTCTATATGTGGCCTTGATCATAGTATTTTATCACAGTAACAGAAAAGGAACCAATACAGGAAAGCCTGGGATCCCCAGAAACAATAGAAGTCTCTACCCACCTGTGAAATCTTTTCCATTGATCTCTATTGAATGATTATGAAAAGACGGAGGGTAAGAGAGGAGGGCTGAGGATGTCTCTGTGGGAAAGACAAGCAGACAAGTTTGAGGCTGGAGGAGAACACACAAACCAGATCCTGTGTAAGAAAGAAGAAAACTGTACTGCACCCTAGAGAGGGCAGAAAACCCTGCTTTATTTGTCTGAGCAGAGGCCCTTCCTAGTTTGACTCATTACTCTCTGACTTCTAAGAGATCTGCTTTGGGACTGGCAAGATGACTCAGTGGGTATAAGCACTTGCTGCAGAAGTCTGACAACCTGAGTTTGATCCCTGAAACTGACATAAAAAGCCAGATGCTATGGCAACATATGTAATCCCAATACTCCTACAGCAAGATGGGAGGCAGAGACAGGAGAATTCCCCCTCCCAAAAGCCCCAGCGTCAGCTAGTCTAGTATGTGCAGAGTGGCACAAATAGCAGGAAAGGCCCTTCCCCAACAAGATGAAAGGACAGAGCCTACTCCCAAAAGTTGTCCTCTAACCTCCACACCTGCATGCACTGTGGGATCCACACCCATGAGCACATACATCTGCACACACAAACACTAGTTATAATGAACGGAATTTTTTTTTAAGAAACAGAAGTCTGATTTATTCAAATGCTATTTTATCATTTTTCAATAGATCTTCAAATATTGTAGAAAGCAAATAGTGCTCCTAAACCATTTGAAGGCTGTTTTAAGGCAACTGTGCATAATAACTTTATAAAACTTAAAACTACTATATTATTTTAATTCAATTACTTGATTACCCAGAAACCAATGGACGAAACCAATAATCTATATCTAGAGTAAGCATCAGTTCTCCATAGAGAAGTGAGGTGGAAATGGGCCATTTCACCTAAAAGTAGCATAAGGAAGCTTTTATTTATGCCATGTCATAATTCCTTGGGCTAGCACCACCCAAAAATAAAAATTAAAAAGACTTCCTCCAATTCCAAAGACTTCTGGGCAACTAGAATTAGCACACCTGGAGAACAGCCACTGATAGACCGACAGACAGGTGATAGGTAGTTAGGTAGGTAGATAGATAGATAGATAGATAGATAGATAGATAGATAGATAGATAAATGGGTTGGCTGCTTGATGAAGGAACCTTCTTTGTTTTCCATTTAGAAATGTGGGACGAAGCTTGTGTGTAATTAAGATGATGATGATAGATAGATAGATAGATAGATAGATGATAGATGATAGATAGATAGATAGATAGATAGATAGATAGATAGATAGATAGATGAGAGAAAATTTGGTATGCAAAGTGTCTGTATGAGAAATAATTGCATGGAGATGATTTTATTCTTAGTTGTAAAGGAGCAATCCAGCAGAAGAGGTTGCAACTACAGCTATATATGGAGAGAGAAGAAGTGGGAGTTGAAGAGGAAAGGGATAATTTTATTTTATAACCTAAAAAAAGTTTCAAATTAAATCAGAAAACTAACAGTAAAAAGTGCAATTTTCATATGGGTTTTCTGCTTCTGGTTTGGCAAAAACTAATTATCAATACACATCTTCACTGACACATCTCTCCAATCATCTTAGTCTCATTCAATAAATATCTACTGAGTACACATACTGTCACGGTCATTGAAAACACATCATAAAAGGATAAAGGGCTGGGCATGGTGGCATCTGCCTGCAATCCTGGGAGGCTGACACAGCAGGGTCATAAATTAAGGACAGGCAGGACTACATAGTAAGATCCTGTCTCAAAAAAAGAAAAAATAAGTAAGAAAACAGAACAAAGATCCTCTCCTCTTTGAACTTACATCCCAATGGAGGGAAACCAATAAAAAGTGTGATAAATTAGCAAATTAATTTAGTGTATTATGAAGGTAGTGCTATGGCCAAAGGAAATGGCAAAAAGGACGAGATAAAAAATACAGAAGGTTGGTGTTGTGCTGTTAAACAGGATGGTCAAGATAGATAGTAGTGGAAAAAAAAAAAAAAAACAGAACCAAAGATAGAAAGCTGGACGGGTACAGCGAGAATTCAGGATGTATTTAACAGCCAGCACCCGAGACGTCTTCAAGGAACAAACAGCACAAGGTAGGCCAATTGGTACAAGGAAGGTAATAGAACAGCAAGGAGAGATCACCTCATCATCACCCGAACACCCCATTGGCGCTATCAAATCCCACTGAAAGAGACATAAATGCAGAGGTGGACATCACTTTGAGAAACATGACCCAACATGAGATGCTACTGAACTCAGTGCTGGTGATGTTATTCCTTCCCTAGATCATTTCCCACAGCAGAATTTTCAGCTCTGTTTCACACTCTTCATCTCCACCGATGTCTTTAACTCTTCCTTGTTCAGAGAGGAAGAAGGACCTTGGCTATAGTCAAGCCCATGCAATTCTACTCTCCCTTTCCCATCTGGCTCAAAGGGGGAAAACTTTCATCTACTCAAGCCAGTCTCTCGACCTTGTCTCCACTCTTAACCTTTCAGTTTTCTTCCTGGAACCCCCCCACCCAGGGTCTCCTTCCCTGAAATCACCTTTTTAAATATGATTATGTCTCTTCAATCTACATTCTACTTGAGCATTGAGTTCATGCCATCATTGTAAATTTCTAACCATGTTTTGACAACTTTCCAACCTACATCCACAGTTCTAACTTCCTCGTGTCATCTAAGCAGGGATTCCCAACCATGTTTGGAACACGTGTATGCTCTAATGACTCACCAAACATGAAGTATCAAAAACTAAGCCTAATTCCACCCCTCAAATATTCCCCTGCTTCCTATGTGAGCTGATGACATCATTACTCTCCCAGTCACCTGGACCTCACAATTTTTATATCTCTTTAACTCTCACTTATATCAATCAGCTTGCAAATATGACTCTCTGAGTGTCTATCACATCAATGCCACCCTTTGCCAAATACCTTCTGCACTCACAATTCTCACTAGCCTGGTTCATTCAAAAGTGAAAATTAAATCCTGGGCATCTTCTATGTAGAGCCTAGGGGTGCTGAGCTAAGTTCTATCTACTGCATCTATTCTTTTTAATGAAAAGATTTAGGGTTTGTGTGTGTGTGTGTGTGTGTGTGTTTTCCATTTTCTAGTACCTAATGGGGTAATTGCTTAATTTCATTGAGTCATTTATATAAGAGAGAACTGTTTGGCTTCAAAATCAATCTTAAAATCATATCACAACATAAAACCACAGGGGAAGCACTTCAGTCAAGACCGGAGAAAAAAAATAAAAGCTTGAAAAGAAAACAAAGATTGTAGAGAATTTCAAAGAGCGAGAGAAGAGTAGTGGAGAACACAGAATTTTTAGAAATATTGTTAGCTTTGATTTTAGAATATCGTGTAAAAAACAGTAAGAAATGGAGCTAAAAGGTAGGCACGAGCTGGGCTCTATATCCACTGGGGAGCCACTGAAGAGTGCTTTGCAGGGGATGGCATGAGAAACAGAGATATTAGGAAAGCCCCGCTGTGTGCTTTTGGAAGGACTTGGCTTAAGTCACCTTAAAATCTCCCGTAGAATCTAGCTTGGTTCTTTCAAAGAATGTGTGGAAGTCAGAGAGGAACTGAATGAGACTGAAATAAATGACAGTTTGTGGAGAGCGATGAAGGGCTGTGTTGTGTGCAAAGCACAACTCTGAACTATCAAACTTGAAAGCGGACATACGGGGCTATTGTAAAGTTAAGACCAGTCTTGTGAGTCCCACTCCTCCCTTTTGAAGGCTGGTGGTTGCCATGGTTACTGCTACATGGGTAGGCTTATTTATAGCTATACACTATCTTTAGTGAACTCCACAAGAGATGAGAGAAAATTTCAGCTGTGAAGCTATCCAAGTGCGTTGCAGGCACTTAGGACAAGAAATAGAATCAAATATCCAGCAGAGGATCTCAAGAGCACTACAGAGGGCCCCATTTAAACAACTGATTTTGTGAACAGTGCTCGCAGTAAATTGAAAAAATAAAGGTGTGGAAACTGCCCAAACCCAGGCTTGTGCATGCCCTCTGCCAGCTTTGCATCTACAGTTTATAAGCAAAAGTTCCAGGACAGATGCCAAAAATCAATAGATTTTCTTTACTAACCATATGCAAGACAGCTACAGATGCAGGCCTCTCTGTTATCACTATAACAACAGGAGACAGGTACTACTTTAATCTCTATTTTTACATATTGGGAAATGAAGGTACAAAAAATGTAAGAATTTCCCAAAGTTGCATGGTGAGTAATGACCAGGGTTAGGCAAGAGTCTACGCAGTCTTCTTCCAGCGATCTTAAACACTGTGACTTACTGACTTATCTTGACAAGTACACAAAAGAGGTCTGGAGGCTAGAAATCCAAGGCCAGGAGGTCATAGTCATGTCAATTTCAGCTGAAAAGGAATCCAAAATGACTATTTTGTTAAGGGAGAACACAGAATTCATGTGGCCAAACTAATTGTGTACAAACCTGTAGTTTCTAACAAGATAGAATATTTTACCCTTATTTCAAATGAGTGTCAGAATTCCTTTATAAGGAAAATGTATGTATTCATGTCAAATTAAATACAATTTGAAAATATTGATTATATGTAAATCTCAAGAACAATTCTGTTTATATCATAAGGTAAAACTTTGTGCTACAGTTACTTTAAAAATGGATATGGACAACTATAGGGTCTTTTTTCATTCATCCTTGAAAAGTCAGTGAGGCAAGTATCATTGCCTGCTGGTAAACAGATGAAGAAATGACTCTCAGAATGAATCAGTCTTAAAGCACACATACCTAGTAGGCAACAGCCTAAAAGCTAAATCTTTCTCATGCTAAAGTTTGGATTTTATTTTTCTTCTGTATTTCCATGTCACTGTGACTTAAAAGGAACCAGAAATTGACTCATTTCTAAGAAATAGTCTACGTAAAGTCAAGGAAACTATCTTTGAGGAACTGCAGCTGATTGTAAGAGAATGGCAGGTGGAATTTACCCAGTCAAGTGCTAGTTCAGTGCATGAGCTGCCTGCTTTTCAGATGAACCCATGTTATAGCGCTGTGAGTTGGGCTGGAGTTCACTTAACATAGTGTTGCAGAACTTCTTCACTGAGGGTGACTTTGTTTTGGGTTTTTTTTTAATTATTTATTTATTAACCACATACTTAGAAGAAGCATTTCATTACAACAGCATTAATATATTCAATAACAATTTCCTGAGCTAAGATGCATCTCTTTCAAAATTGGCTCTAAATTTTTAGGTTTACAGTCGCATTATTACAGTTATACAATACTGG
>NW_008354705.1:1661746-1662623 GCF_000622305.1 Nannospalax galili | reverse complement strand
CACTTCCCAGGTAGCACCCTCCCATAGCCTCCCTCCCCCCACTAGACCCCTAATACTCTGCTACTTCTGCTGTGTTGTCAGCACCTCCAGCCCTTCCCCATTACTTGCCCTTCTGGTTAATCTAGTCAGCCTCTCTAGAGGTCTGTTTTAGGAGGGTCAGCTGTTCCTCATCTAGCAGTAATCAATTGTCAATATTCCTTTAGATAAGATTGGGGTCTGCTGTTCATTTTCCCAGTTCTATGCTGGGTTACTATCTGGGAGTCCCTTGGGCCACCCTGGCCAACAACTCAAAAGAAGGTATCACCTGTCTGGCATTGTTGCTTGTTATGTAGCCTTTAGCTATGCATATGGACTCTTAAGAAATTATATTGGCCCCTTTAATCTTTCCTTTTGGGTGTTTAAGGCCATACAGTTGGCCCAGATAAAACAATTTCTTTTTACTCTTAAGGTTGTTTGAGGATCTGCTCCTCAGGGGTCACATGGGCTTGAGAGGAGCACCTGGCTCCCTTCTTTTACCAGTTCTGCCTATGTGAAGATAAGTCCAAGGTCCTGCTCAACCATGAGTGGCTTCACTTGGAATCATGGAGGATATGATTCCTCTGAGTTGACCCTCCTCTTTGTAGACAGGACACTGGTTCAAGTCCATCTGGTGGAGTCTCCTCAACCTCCTTGATCAAGAGGACAGGTGATCTACCACAATTACAGGACATTTTGAGAGATGCTCATAGTCCCCTGGAATTGGTCAACCTAGGAGGGCAAGGAGCAAAAACTGTCCTTTATGTCCCTCTGACAAAATTATTATAGGCCTCAAAGTATGTCTGTTAAACACCCAAGAAAGTTAGTTCCACCAGTCTGGTATTTTTAATTACTGTGTGTC
>NW_008354705.1:1660256-1661123 GCF_000622305.1 Nannospalax galili | reverse complement strand
ACATATGTCGATTTTTTTTATAAGTCTGTGTTACTTTACTTAGTATAACAGTTTCTAGTTCCATCCATTTACCTGCAAATTTCATGATTTCATCTTTTTTTACTGCTGAGTAAAACTCCATCGTATAAATGAACCATGTTTTCATTATCCACTCATCAATTGACAAACACTTAGGTTGCTTCCATCTCTTAGCTATTGTCAAAAAAGCAACAACAAACATGGATGCACAAGTGTCTCTGCAATAGGATGAGATCTTTGGGTATATGCCAAGGAGTGGTATAACTGGGTCAAATGGTAGGTTCATTTGTAGTTTTTTAAAAGTTCCCCACACTGCTTTGCATAGGGGTTGAAGAAGTTTGCAGCCCCACCAGCAGTGGATGAGTGTTCCCCTTTCCCCACATCCTCTCCAACATTTGGTATCATTTGTTCTCTTGATCTTAACCATTCTGACTGGGGTAAGATGAAATCTTACAGTGGTTTTAATTTGCATTTCCCTAATTATAGTGATGTTCAACATCTTTTAAGATGTTTCATATCCATCTTTACTTCTTTTGAGAACTCTCTGTTCAGCTCCTTAGCCCATCTTTCAATTGGGTTACTTGTCTTGATTCTCTGTTTTTTGAGTTCGTTATATATTCTGGATATTAAACCTCTGTCAGATGTGTCACTAGTGAAGACTTTTTCCCATTCTGTGGGTTTTCTCTTCACTTTTTTGATTGTTTCTTTTGCTGTACAGAAATTTGTAATTTAATGAGATCCCATTTATTTGTCCCACTTATTTTTGACCTTAGTGCCTGAGCAGCTGGTATCTGATTTAGAAAGTCCTTTCCTATGCCTACATCTTGAAGGGTACTGCCTATGTTTTAT
>NW_008354705.1:1658204-1658890 GCF_000622305.1 Nannospalax galili | reverse complement strand
TTTTGGTTGTACCTTTACCTGGCTTTGGTATTAGAGTGATGCTGGCTTCATAGAAGGAATTTGGAAGTTCTCCCCTCATTTCTATCTTTTTGAAAAAATTAAGTAGTATTGGATGTAGCTCTTCTTTAAATGTCTGATAGAATTCTCCTGTAAATCCATCTGGTCCTGGGTTTTTTATAGTGAGGAGGTTTTGTATTACTATTTCAATTTATTTTTGTGTTATGGGTCTGTTTAAACTGTTAATCTCTTCTTGGTTTAGTTTTGGTGATTCCCATGCCTTTAGCTATCCATCCATTTCTTTTAGATTTTCAAATTTAGCAGCATGTAGGTTTTAAAAGTATTCCCTTATAATGCTTTTTATCTTTCTGGTTACCGTTGTGATGTTTCCCCTTTCATCTCTGATTTTATTAATTTGGAGGTGCCCTTTCTTTCTTTTGGTTATTTGGGCTAGCGGTCTGTCAATCTTGTTTATCTTTGCAAAGAACCAGCTCTTGGTATTGTTGATTCTTTGTATTGTTTTCTTTGATTCAATTTCATTGATTTCTGCCCTGATTTTTGTTATTTCTTCTTGTCTGCAGGGTTTGGGTTTTGTTTGCTGTTGCTTTTCAAGTGTGTTGAGTTGCAGTGTTAAGTCATTTATTTGTGTTCTTTCCAATTTTTTGATGTAGGCAATTAACCAAAAGAAA
>NW_008354705.1:1647346-1658062 GCF_000622305.1 Nannospalax galili | reverse complement strand
TCCATGTTCTCATGTGGTGATTAGGACTTCTTCGGGTGTTGATTGTAAGCTTTATTGCATTGTGGTCTGATAGAATGCATGGAAGTTTTTCAATCTTTTTGTATTTGTTGAAGTTTGTATTGTGTCCCAGAATATGGTCTATTTTATAGAAGGTTCCATGGGGTACTGAGTAGAAAGTATGTCCTTTGGTGCTTGGGTGGAATACTCAGTAGATGTCTGTTAAGTTCATTTGATATATGGTATTGTTTAATTCAGATGTCTCTCTGTTAACTCTCTGCCTATCTAATGGAGACAGTGGGGTATTGAAATCCCCTACTATTAATGGGTTGGGATTAATCTCAGTCTTAAAGTCCTGTAATACTGTTTTTATGAAGTTGGGTGCATCAGAGTTTGGTGAATATATGTTCATGATTATATCTTCTTGATTCATTGTTCCTTTGATCAAAATGAAGTGGCCCTCTTTGTCTCTTCTGATTAGTTTTAGTTTAAAGTCTGTTTTGTCAGATATTAGAATTGCTATGCCTGCTTTTTTCTTAGTACCATTTGCTTGGTATATTTTTTCCATCCTTTCACTTTAAGATAGTGACTGTCCTTGAAAGTGAGATGTGTTTCTTGCAGACAACAAAAACATGGGTTTTATTTCTTAATCTATTCACCTAGTCTGTGTCTTTTGACTGGGGAGTTCAGTCCGTTAATATAAAAGCATCCTAGCAAGGCTTTGGAATTCATACTTGTTGCTAGTGATCATACAGTCTAAGAATCATATGTTTGTTCATGCTTATATTAAATATGAACTAAGAACTTAAAATGCTTCTCTGTGTGGTAAGCTCTAGGGGTAGAGTATAGAATAAGATAAAAATATATGGAAGCATTATATGCTAGCGAAAAGCTTGTTATGTTCACAAAACATTCAGAATTTCACACATTCGACATATTCTATTTACTGCCCACCCTGTGCTGGGTGGCATATGAGGATGTTCTGAGGACATAAAGGCAAACAATTCATATTGCTAGTAATTGTAGATATCACTCAGGACAGATGACTAAACTGAAGTATGGATAAACAGAGCACTCATCCAAGCTCATACAGCAAAACTGGGGTTTAGAAATGGTTGGCCAGGAAGCCTTTGAATGCAGTACTCTTCTTCGGGGCTCAAAGGACTGAGAAGCCTGTTTCCACCTTTGGAATTTCCTGATGTGATGCCTTTTCTTCTAAACTGGGGAAGATGCAAGAAAGGTAAAAGAATGATGAAACTAAAGCCCCAACAACGAAGAATCATCTGGCCCAAATATCAACAATGCCAAGGCTAAGAAAAATTTTTATTAAAAATATTTATAGACGTTTTGTGCTTTTGCTAGACTTGGAGGAAGCCAGCACATCCTAGACATGCAGAACAACACTGAGTTTGTGGACCCGTAAGTCCCCAGGAAACGTTCTGTGAGCATCCGCCTCCTTGGTGCGAAGGACTACGCAAACATCCAGATGTATGTGGCCAAGGCTGACAAGGTAACTGGCAGGTTTATGGCCAGTTTAAAACCTGTGCTATCTGTAGAGCCATTCCAAAGATGGGTGAGTCAAATGATTCTCTTCTTCAGTTGCCAAAGGAGGATGACATCATTTCAAAGAACTTCTGACCATTGGGGAATGTTTGTCATAAATAAACAATGATAAATCCAAAAAAAAAAGTTTATAGAATATGCATGACAAAATAAAGACCATCCTTTCTGTCTGAAATAAAATGGGAAGTCACACAAAGAACTGAGGGAATTTTGACATGATACAGAAAAAGTGGGGTTTATCTTCAAATACTTAAGCTAGGAATGGGAATCTTAGTGAGTTCATCAGTAGCACCAGCTTGGATTAAAATTTCATATCCACCAATCGCACTGAACAGGTTCCGGCTCACACTCCTGGGTCTTAGCAGATGCCTGCGCTGTCGCTATGGGAAGATCAGATCCACTCAAGGTTAACCTTGGAGTGGGAACATATCACAGATGATTGCCAACCCTGGGTTTTGCCGGTAGTGAGGAAGGTGGAGCAGACGATTACTAATGACAACAGCCTCAACTACGAGTACCTGTCCATCCAGAGGTCTGCTTCCCACCTCACCCTTGGCGATGACAGCCCAGCTCTCAAGGAAAATCAGGTTGGAGGTGTGCGGTATTTGGGAGGAACAGGTGCACTTCAGATCGGAGCTGACTTCTTGGGGCGATGGTACAATGGCACAGACAAGGACACACCCATCTACATATCCTCGCCAACCTGGGGGAACCATAAAGCTATGGTTTCTGCTGTTACCTTTAAAGAAATTCGGACCTATCACTACTGGGATGCAGAGAAGAGAGGCTTTGATCTCCAGGGTTTCCTGAATGATCTGGAGAACGCTCTCCATCTTTGTCCTCCACGCCTGTGCACACAATCCAACTGGGACCGACCCGACCCAAGAGCAGTGGAAGCAGATTGCTGCTGTCATGGAGAGCCGTCTTTTGTTCCTCTTCTTTGACTCAGCATATCAGGGCTTTGCATCTGGAGACCTGTTTTGTGTCTGAAGGCTTCGAGCTCTTCTGTGCCCAGTCCTTCTCCAAGAAATTCGGGCTCTGCGATGAGTGAGTGGGGAATCTGACTGCGGTTGGAAAATAATCCGACAGCATCCTGTCAGTCCTTTCCCAGATGGAGAAGATTGTGCAAATCACTTGGTCCAATCCCTCTGCCCAGGGAGCATGAACTGTGGCCTCAACCCTCTCCAACCCTGAGCTCTTTAAGGAATGGACAGGTAATGTGAAGACAATGGTTACCGGATTCTGACCATGAGGTCTCAACTCAGGGCATGGTTAGAAGCCCTCAAGGCTCCTGGAACCCGGGCTCACATTACTGAGCAGATTGGTATGTTTAGCTTCACTGGGTTGAACCCCAAGCAGGTTGAGTATCTCATCAGTGAAAAGCATATCTATCTGCTGCCAAGCTGTGGGATCAACATGTGTGGCCTAATCACCAAAAACCTAGATTACAGAGAGCCTCATCTAGACAACTGATAGCCTAAGACTATAATCATGGTCCAGGTGGATATGAACTTTTTTTTTCCATATCAAAGTACTTTTTACTCTTTTTTCATTATTTTATTTATTATTTTTATTTTATGTGTATGTGTGTATTGCCTGCGTGTAGGTAAGTGCACCCCTGTCGTGGAATGCTCATGGAGGACAGAAGAGACTGTCGGATCCCCTGGAACTGGAGTTACGGACAGTTGTTAGCTGCCATGTGGGTGCTGGGATTCGAACCCGGGTCTTCCACAAGAACAGTCAGTGTTCTTAATCACTGAGCTATCTCTCCAGCCCCAAAATACTTTTTATTCTTAAATAAAAACTTTAATTTTCTCTGGCTTCCAAAAGGCTCTAATCCCAGGTCTCCAGTTCAAGAAATGGCTTCTTCATGTGGGGCTAGTTTAAACAGTGGTTGCTTCACCACAGCCACCTGTAATCTGGATATGTACAACTAGGTTTGTGCAGGCAGGGAAGATGGGGCAGAGAGCCACTTTGGTGGTGTGGACTGGATCATGTTTCTTCACTGGATTTTGGTGACTGTTCCATGGGCAGTGCTCAACATGAGTGCACTTACACACATGCAGGCAATATATTCATATACCTTAAATAATAAATAAAATATTTTAAAGAGGGAGATCATAACTCCATCCTTGAAATAAAAATGTACAAAGTCATGGGGAGATAGCTTAGAGGATAAGAGCACTGGCTGCTCTTACAGAGGACCTGGGTTCAGTTCCCATCACCCACATGCTGGCTAACAATCACCTGTAATTCCAGTTCCAGGGGATCTGATGCCCTCTTCTGAGCTCCATGGCATTGCATGCACATTTGTATACATGCATGCAAAACACTCATACACATAAAATAAAAATAAAATAAAAATTTTTAAACATATTGAAGTTCAAAGCTGACTTTATCATTTAGCTAAATAAAGGAGAGCTATGCCAGTCACAATCTCTCCAAGCTGTTGATATAAAGAAAAAAATTATATATCTATATTAAAACTTTATGTGCCAAATAATATTGCCTCAAACTGCATTTAAAAGAAAATCTGTTGGGAATGTGTTGAGAAATTGACAAAAATAATAGTGAAAGAGTTCCTATTACAATTACTACTCAGATGCCCAGGATCACTTTGCCTATATTCTGTATCAACCTTAACAGAAACAGAAATTCCTCAGTTGAATCAATCTAAACTCTGGCCTTAACTCTGAATCTTGTGGTCAGGAGAGTTTGTCTTTTAAGCAAAGAGGAAATGCATATCACTTCTGCAAGGTGAAAGGGCTCAATAGTATCCAAGGCTTCTGATTTATGGAGTGCAATGATTCCACTGTCCCCATTCCAAACCTCAGAATTCAGTATCTTTCCAATGGCATTTCTGAATTCAGCTTAGAAGGCATTAGAACAAAAAGTTCAAACTTCTCTGGAGTTCTGCTACTTTTAGGTTTTGGACCTGGTTCTTAGATTTTTCTGCCCTTTCAGCCACAAAAGTTAAGTCTGTTGACATACTGCCAAGGCGTCCATCTGATCTTATTTTGTCTTCCACTCGTTATTAATCGACCTTCAGTCTTTCATTATCTTCTCCAATGCATTTCTATTTCCCAGGAGGCACCATCTATTCCATAACTCATAACTTCTGCTTCCCCCACAACTTTCAAGTGCCTAGAATATTGTATTGACCAATATATCCCCTTCTAATATAGTTCCATCTCAGTTTACCATTAGCGAAAACTCTAGCAATTGAAAAATTAAAGCATACCAGGAGTGTGCTGGATAGCTTTAGTGTCAACTTGACACACCTGGGTTGAGGGAGCCTCAATTGAGGAATTGCCTCCATTGGACTGGCCTGTGGCCATGTCTGTGGGGCATTTTCTTGATTGTTGAGTGATGTGGGAGGGCCCAGCCCACTGTGGGTGGTGCCACCCCTGGGCAGGTGGGCCTGTGTTGGATAAGAGAGCAAGCTGAGCAGGGGCCAGGGGAGCAAGCCAGTAAGCAGTGATCCTCCATGGCCTGTGCTCCAGATCCTCCTTCCAGGTTCCTGCCCTGGGCTCCCTGATGAACTGCGACCTGGGAGATGTAAGCTAAATAAATCCTTTCCTCCCCAAGTTGGTATTGGTCAGAGTATTTTGTCACAGCAATGAAGAGAACGAACCAGAACAAGGAGCATGCCAGATTACCCTTTAATACTTACACCCCCACCCCAGTCATCTATTTGATACAGGGCTATTTTCCCAGAAAAATTTTAAACCCACTATACAGACACAATTTAATATTCAATTATGGGGATTAGGGAGATGTCTCAAGAGTTAAGAACACTGGCTACTTTTGCAGAGGACCCAGGTTCAGTTCCCAGCACCCACATGGTGGCTAACAACTGTCTATAACTCCAGTTCCAGGGGATCCAACACCCTCTTCTGTCTTCCTCGGGCATTGCATGACATGGGTTCACTTACATACATGCAGGCAATACACTCATACACATAAAAGTAATAAATAAGCTTTAAAAATAATTAAATAAATATCAAAATTATTTGGAGTTTTCCCCAAATATTAACTTTTGACAAGTAAATTCTTGTGGTTAAGAAATTAAAATTATTTTAAATACTGACCATGATCTTAATAACTCTACAAAAAATAACTTTTAATATAACTGATGGTTCTAATTGTTCCAATTCTCTAGGACCTATCATAGGTACTTTTTAACTGAAAAAGAATGGGGTTTATAAACATATAGTTCACAAGAGAAAAAATGAATTTGTGTTTTAATAGGATTTTATGTAATATATGTGCATATATATATTAATTACTACTTCTCAGAAATGAGACCCATGTGTGGTAGCTCAGCAAAATATATTTGAGTTAAGACAATGCACAGTCTCAAGCCCCCTTTTCAGTGTCTTTATCTTTAGAGCAGCAGTTCGGATGTACAAGGTGAATTCCAGCAGACAAAAGATGAACTGACCCAACAGCTGACAAGATAACCAGCTCAATGAATGTTCTCATTCTTGCTCCGGTTTTGTTTTTGCTTTTCTTTTTATCAGTAGAAAGCTGAAGGAACAGACACGTTCATGGGTTTTGGCCAATGGTATAATGGTGCTGGATGACATTACAAAGAAAATTCAGGGTCTTCAGTTCCACCTGCATTCTTTAACCAATTAAAAGGAATAAAACCAAAATGAGTGGGAAAATTCTAAGAGAATATTAAACGCATTATATTATACAAGTGTCCTAGCACAGATCTACTGTATTCCTGAATACTGAGTTACAGAGCCATCTTTGCAGATAACACTTCATGAATCAGAGACATGATAAAGATGCCAAGACAGAGGAGGTAGAACAAATATATCCCAATATGTAACAAAGAGCATCACAAAATAAAATTGATTACTGTGGTTACCTGTGGTAATACATAGACAGTTCAGGGCCCATTACAGTTCACTGTGAACAATAATATTCCAGGCCAGTGAGCATCCTGAGTATATTAGGGAAATGTAAAGCATAGGACAGCTGGTGTTTCATCCAACACTGGATTATTTATCTCACAAAACATCCTTGAGACAGGATGGAGATGTAGCCATTGGTTCCCAACAAAATTGGATACATCGGCTGTTTGTTGAATCATCCTACTCTGAAAGACCACCTATGAAGTGAGGACAGAAAGGGTTGCACAGCCCATGATGTGATTTAGATTTTAAAGGCCGCTGAACCGAAGTTCCAGGGCTACTCTGCTGGCTAGCTCCCTGAGCAGATCTATCCTTGCTCTGAGGACTGTAGCAAGGCTCCAGTGGAATCCCTGTCATTCTGATTCTACTAAAACTAATCCCTGACATTGGTCTGAACACAGCTTGCTAACTGGACTGTCCTTTCAGATTTTTCCCATGCTTCTATGGAGTCTCCAGAGAACTAGTATTTTCTAACAGTAAAACTTTATGATGTCAACATTTTCTCCTTTGGTGGCCCCTTCAGTCCTTAACAACTTTGAATTCCTCTTCTGTGAACTCTGAACTTCTAGTGTCTCTAGATTCTGTCCTTGAACCCTGTTTTTGACCAGACTTGGAACAGGCTTAAGCTAAAATCAATCAATATCAAAAGGCTGTAAATGAATTACAAAGGCTAGTTCTTCCAAGGGCAGTTCTGTGGTGCCACAGAGCTCTGAGAAAAGTGAAAAGAGCTAAGTCGGAGGGGCAGTTGTGTTATTAATCCCAACAGCTTGTGACAGAGCTTGAAATGAAAAAAATGAGTGGAGATGTTAGTGACTGGGTTAACTCATGGGGAGAACAGCTGCAAAAGAGCCGAGACAGAGACAGGAAGATATTCCAGGACAGTTCATATGAGAAATGGGGATGCCTGGGCTGCTTTTGAAATTTTCTATACATATTGTGTTGGCAGCTGAGAGATCAGGCAGAAAAGAAGCCACTGTCAGGACTTAGGAATATCTTAGTAAGAGCCAGGCCGTGCCTGTGGAATAATACCTGAATTAAACAATGTGCTCCCACCCTCTAGGAAGATCACATTCTGCCCTAGCTCACTTACCACTGAGAACACCAAAATTTACATGCTAACATCTTCTTGTTTTATCCATTACATGATACTTCTGAGTGAACATTTAAAATAATAGAAAAGAACGTGATGGAAAAATCTTTGTAGTATGTTCATTTACTAAGAAAAGGGAGATAGTGTTCATAATATCATTTTTAACAACATAGATTCTATGAATTTAATTTGAAATTCTAGTTATTTTCTTTAATGACAAATTATGCATTTCAGGGTAGGAAAAATTACTGAAATTTTAACTTAGTAACCTAAACCATCATATGTTATAAAACTTACTTTCCAGTGACCCATAGTTCTATGTACTGTTGGTTTCTGAAATCATATCCTATATTGAACATCTCTTGTTGGGCATGTGGTTTGTGTCTATAATCTTAGCACTCAGAAGTCTACAACAGGAGGATTGCCACAAGTTCCAGGTCATAGCCTGGGCTACAATGTGAGAATGCAGTCTCAAAAAACAAAAAGAAAGAAAGAAAAATTTGTCAGAGTTTTACAGACATCAGTTGAAAGACGTGTGATACAGAATGGAGCAGCCATGGCTCCCACAAGCACATCAACTTTCACATCTCAAGTACTGATAGCATGCTATTTCATGGGTTTGATTTGAAGAATGGTGAAAGTTAGTCCTTTGTATTATAGAGAGTCAAAGAAAATTATACATCTAGGTCACCATCAGTGGTCTTTGCTTACTTGATTGTCAGGGTGAATCTTTAATTCTGCTTACCAGGAATTTCTTTCTCATTTGGGGAAAAAAATTGTCTAATTCCCATCTCATAAGTTCAATAACTATAAGCCCTGGGGGGGGGAGGTAAAATGAGTCAAATTTATTGTCTAGTATTCATTGGTTTAATTATATCTTATGTTGATAAACATCTGGAATAGTGTAGCAAAATTAATCAGATTCTTTTAAGAGCATGAAAATGCTGATAAAGAAAATTGTGAATTCACTTATATATTCGTTCAGAAGCAACAAATATTTATTTAAACCCATGAACACAGGCTTTATGCAAACAAAGCTAATTATCCCATCACATGTTCATATACAAAAATTTAATGACTTTTTTAAAGTTTGTGGATACACATGCATCTATAAAGGTATTTGAACTTTACATACATCTAGCACTTTTCGACAGCAGCCCAAGATCAATTGCTTATATCTTACATCAGAAACTGTGGTTGAACATAAACATTCCAGACTAATAAAAACTAAGGTTTATAACAAAGTTATAAATAATATTTGGATTTAATCTTACTAGTATCGCTAATGAATCTTGACTAGGCTTTGGTTTTAAGGTGCACATGTGCAGGGCTGCATGTGTGCACAAAAGGTTTGCTATCACACACTCATTTTTCATTTCAGAAACCACCCCTCACTTCTCCGTCACTCTCAGACTGTATGGTTGGGGTGGGGTAGCTCTACCATTTCTGCTTAGAGGTGGGTACCTAGCAGAGCCTGGACAAGCACAGCATCTGTCCTTCTGGTCACAGATGACCAAATGACCAAAAATGGGCTAATATGAGCCTTTCTTGAGGGAAAAATAATTCTCTTCTGAGAAAATAGAGGCTAAGGACCATTTACAATGAGGTAATTAAGAATGCTTTACAGCCTTATGAAGAGAGACTTTCTGAGGGAACCCAACAGCATAAGGCAGATCGGGGAAACTGAATAGAAAAGATGATGACATCAGTCTAACCTCGCATTCCAGCCACCCTCTAAGACAGCCTCACTCGGTACTGGAGAGGTCACTCAACAATTAAGAGTAGGCCTTACTGCTCTTACAGAGGACCTGGGTTCTGCTCTTAACACCTACACAGGGAGGCTTCCAATGGTCACCTGTAACTCCAACTCCAGGGCGATCTGATGCTTCTGACCTTTGTAGACACAGACACAGACACAGACACACACATACACACACATACACACACACAATTTTTAAAATTAAATAAAAGAGAGCTTGACTCCTTGGTAACCCTGCATACAAGCCAACAGATTTCCATTTGGTTTCTTTCATTAAACTTATTTTAACTTAATTTCTCATATTTGAAATTCAGGAAGCCCAGTGAACATACCTCCACAACTGACAGAGCATTTTCATCTGTTTGTAAAATTTCTTACAGAGATATACTCACAGTGTACTACAGAAGCCCAGCATCTGTCTTGCGATGATGACAAACAGATCCTGACATTATGGTTTTCACCTTCATTTCATAGCAAACAGAATTTTCCTGAAACTCAGCAACTTTTTGCCTGATTGATGTTCTGGCTGTTTGCAGAAACTTTTCACTATTGACACAAGCGTGACAATACTTCAAATTGTACATCAGTAGCATTATTTTTGCCTGAGCTCTGAGACTCAGAAAATGTGCTCTCACATTTGTCACAAAATTAGAGTCACACCAATTACCCAGTCTCCAAAATTTGGGGCTGAAAAATGGTGTGAACACCTGGAGGTCTTCACCCACAACTACATGGACAGCTGTTTGAGCACTGAAGCTTTATTCTATATCAATGCCAAGCTGGAACTGACATAATTGTGAGTTTTATAGATCGTTGGCTAACAGCATATTGTCGGCGTTTTCTCAATTGTAACAGAAACTCATAATTGTTTTCAGCTGCAAACAAACTCAGGGCTGATGCTATCGAGGTATGGAGTGCCTTTTGTTCCTTTGATTAGCAGCCTTGGCTTGTCCCATCAAGATGGCATCTGTGTAAAGCATGTCAAAGGTGATTCCATTCAGCAAAGTGTATATTGCTAGGCTCTTTCACACACATGGTAGTTTTACATTTTTATTTCCAAGATAGAACTAGGATTGCCAGTTTACCCAGTGGGCTATGCTAACATTTGGATTTCCAGGGCCAGAGCCAGGGCAGAGGAAAAGCCAGAGTATGAATGAGAATCCACATAAAGGCATAAAGACTTCCTGAAGATCAGACCCCAGCTCTTTGGACAAGTTACCTAACCATGCTAAGCCTCAGTCTCTTCATTTGCTACATGATAAAATTTAAAATACTCATAGATCTCTAAATATATTGAGGTACTAGTAAACATTATCTACTAATAAGTGAACATGAAACAATGATATTCAATAAATAACATCTGTAAATATTATCACAATTAT
>NW_008354705.1:1642894-1647177 GCF_000622305.1 Nannospalax galili | reverse complement strand
GTTTGGTGACTAAATTATTTCCATCTAAAGCTCCCTGGTGCCCTACTGTAGACAGTTCCCTCTCCTACTCCCAGCACCTAATAACCATTCACCTAATCTCTGTCCCTAAAATTTTCTTTTTCAAGATAGCATGCTGTCATATATGTCAGTATTTTGCCCTTTTTGTTGTTGAATAGTATTTCATTGTACAGTTGTACCAAGATTTGTTCATATATTCCCCAATCGTTGTACACTTGGGTTCCTATATTTACATAAGCCCTCTCTGTGAACATGTTTTCATTTCTCTTGAGTAAATATCTAGGAGTGGAAGTGTTGCCCTATGGTAAATATAAGTTTAACTTTACAGACGCTGCCAGGCTGTATTGTGTTCAGTATCTTTCCACATGTGTCCTTGCCATCGGTGTCTCTCCTTTGATGAAGTGTCTGTTCAAACATTTTGACCATCCTGTTAATTTTTATTCTTTTGTTGTATTACAATTGCGTTTTGATGGTTGTTTATATAGTCTGCATACAAATATACTAATATATACTTTGAAAATATTGTTCTCTCAGTCTGTGCTTCCTTTTAATCTTTTTCAATAATTTCTTTCCAAGAACAGAAGTTTTTATGAAGTCAAATTTGTCATTTTTTTTCTTTATAGTTCATGCATTGCAGAGCCTAAGAAAAGTTTACGTAACTCAAGGTCACAAAGATTTTCTGCTGTTTTCCTCTAGAAATTCTGTAGTTCAAGTTTTACATCAAAGTTTATAATCTATTTTGCATTCATTTTAAATATTGTCATCTCATTTTTACATGCGGAAGTACTCTTGTTCCAACACTATCTGTTCAAATACCATTCTCCTTTTATGGTATTCGCTTGGTACCTTGGCTAAATATCAGTCGACCATGTCTGGGTGTGTTCATTCTTGGATCTTCTGTTCACCTCTATCCATTTATATCATAATACGCTCATCAATACCATCTTGTATGGATTTTTATAGTCTAAGAGTAAATTTTGAGTAGTCTTCCAACTTTTTATTTACAAAATGATTTTATTACTCTAAGTTGGTTGCAGCTCCAGAATATTTTAGAACCACCTTGTCATTTTCAACAGAAAAGGGCTTGTGGATACCATACTGAGTCTATAGAGGAATTAGAGAAAAATTGGCATTTTTGTAGTAGTAAGTTTTTTAATCCATGAACACAAGATCTTTCTCCATTTGTTTACATTGATTTTAATTTCTATAACTATTTTTCAACATTCATATGTTATTAATGTATATTTTAACTTATTGTTAAACATTCTGTAATATTACTGCCAAGCATACTTCATTTGGTGAGAGGTTTTTGTTTTTGTTTTTATTTTTAAAATTTTTTTTCTATTTAAAACTTTTTTTTTAATTTTTACAAAAGCATTGAGAATTTCATGCATGTATATAAGGTATTTTGATCAAATCCATGCCGACTCCCTCCCCTCCAACATTCTCCCCTCTGAAGAAGTAACCCTAAAATCTTTTAAAAATCTAATACAAGCTACCAAATACTTTTCACATTTTTGGCCTTTGGAACAGAGTATGCTCCTCACAGGCCCAAGGACATTTTGACTTTTAGCCAAGAAATTGGCTACATTTCTTTGGGGTCTTTTTACCCTAACTGCCTAGCCAATTCCTACCTCCTATTCCTATTACACCATCCTCTGAAGGGGTTACCCAAATTGCCAATAGGGACTAGGGATGCCAACCTCTCTGACTTCTTCCATGCTGAACAGGGACGCAGGGTGAGGCAATTGGAGTACCCCTTCACTGTGTCTACCTAAAAGACTCCCAAATTGCATAACTCTTGTCTCTAAGGGGAGAAGAAAGTCCTTGAATCATGGATAGGAGATGTGAAAGAGAAGTAAAGGCAAGAGTAATTAGCATTACAAGTTCTAGACAGGGAACTAGAAAAAAGTCAGAACAGGACAATTTTCAAATGTTCACGTGAAAGCCCATTGGAGTTTCTTGACAAAGGCTTCCAAAAGCATCCCTCTCTTGGATTCTTCCTCATTCTTCTTTTGCCTTCCAAGCCTGGACTAGTTGGCTGGGAAGAGTGGCTGGATACTAAAGTGGGGATCCAGTGACCCTGCTTGGCCTTCCTTTAATGAATGAGCACAACCATCAGCAAGCCCAATTGTGACAACGTTTAGTTATCAGACCCAGCCAAAGTCGTGATGATGGTAGTTATTTCATGCAAAAGGGACTGCTGTATAGCGTCATCTTATTAAAAGGACATGGAATTTTAAAGGATTTGGTGCTAGGACCAACATATGAGGGAAGATATATGGCGTTTGTTTTTCTGAGTCTGTGTTACTTCACTTAGTATAACAGTTTCTAGATCCATCCATTTACCTGCAAATTTCATTATTTTATCTTTCCTTTACTGCTGAATAGAACTACATTGTGTAAATTTACCACATTTTTGCTAACCACTCCTCAGTTGAGGGACACTTAGGTTCCTTCCATCTCTTAGCTATGAGCAGCAACAAACATGGATGTACAAGTGTCTCTGCAACACGATGAGTTCTTTGTGTCTATGCCAAAGAGTGGTATAACTGGGTCAAATGGGAGGTTCATTTGTAGTTTTTTTAAGAGTTCTCCACACTGCTTTCCATAGGGGTTGAACAAGTTTGCAGCCCCACCCACAGTGGATGAGTGGTCCCCTTTCCCAACATCCTCTGCAACATTTGGTATCATTTGTTCTCTTGATCAAAGTTCAGTACATTGACATCAATCCTCTACTAAAATCAATGAGGTTCTCTTAATTTAGCATTTCCCTAATTACTAACAATGTTGAACACTTTTTGAGATGTTTCTTAGCTGTCTTTATTTCTTCCTTTGAGAACCATCTGTTTCAATCTTTGGCCCATCTTTTAATTGGGTCATTTGGTTTCTCGAGTCTTTGTTTTCTGAGTTCTTTATATATTCTGGATGTTAAACCTCTCTCAGATGTGTCACTGGTGAAGATTTTTTCCCATTCTGTGGGTTTTCTCTTCCCTTTTTTGATTGTTTCTTTTGATGCACAAAAGCTTTTTGGTTTAATGAGGTCCCATTTATTGATTACTGACCTTAATTCCTGAGCAACTTCTGTCTGACTTAGAAAATCCTTTCTTACACCTATATCCTGTAGGTTACTGCCAATATTTTCTTCTAATAGTTTCAGAGTTTCCAATTTTACATTGAGGTCTTTGATCCATTTGGAGTTGATTTTTGTGCAAGGTGAAAGATAAGGATCTAGTTTCATTCCTCTACAGGTGGAGATCCAGTTTTGCCAGCACCATTTGTTGAAGATGCTGTCTTTCCTCCATTGTGTGTTCTTGGCACCTTTGTCAAATACCAGGTGGCTTAAATTGTGTGTACTCAGGTTTGGATTTCAGTGATGTTCCATTGATCTATGTGTCTGTTTTTGCACCAGTACCAATCTGTTTTATAACTATGGCTCTGTAATATACTTTGAGATCTGGTATAGTAATCCCCCCAGTGTTGCTCTTTGTGCTTAAGGTTGCTTTGGTTATCCAGCCTCTTTTGTGCCTCCATATGAATTTAAGGATGGATTTTTCTAATTCAGTGAAGTATGTCATAGGGATTTTGATTGGGATTGCATTGAATCTATATATTACTTTTTGTAGGATGGTCATTTTAATAATATTAATTCTTACAATCCATGAACATGGGAGGTCCTTCTATCTCCTGGGTTCTTCCTCAATCTCTTTAACGATTTAAATTTTTCATTGTAGAGATCAGATTTATTCCAAGATATTTTAATTTTTTGCAGCAATTGTGAATAGGAGCATTTCCCTATATTCTTTCTCCAATTGTTTATTATTGGTATATAGAAAGTCTACTGATTTTTGTAGATTGATTGCATAACCTTCTACTATACTGAAAGTGTTGATCAATTCTAGGAATTTTCTGGTGGAACTTTGGGGATCTCTTAGGTATAGTATCATATCATCAGCCAAAGTGATAGTTTGACTTCTTCTTTTCCAGTTAGTGCTCCTTTAATTTCCTTCTCCTGTCTTATTGCTCTAGGAAGAGTTTCAAGTACTATGTTGAAAAGGAGTGGAGATAGTGGACATCCTTGTCTGGTTCCTGATTTTAAGGTAATGCTTCTAGTTTTCCTCCATTTAGAATGATGTTGGCTGTGGGTTTGTTATATATGGCTTTAATTCTATTGAGGTATGTTCCTTCCAGTACAGTTCCTTCTAGGACTTTGAACATAAATCCATGCTGAATTTTGTCAAAAGCCTTTTCTGAATCTACTGAGA
>NW_008354705.1:1541991-1642066 GCF_000622305.1 Nannospalax galili | reverse complement strand
GTTGTGTTGTGTTGTATTGTCCTTTTCATTGAATTCCAGGAATTCTTTTGTCTTTTTTTTTTTTTCTCGAAACTAAGGACCAAACCCAGGGCCTTGTGCTTGCTAGGCAAGTGCTCTACCACTGAGCTAAACCCCAACCCCAGGAATTCTTTTATTTCTTTCTTAATTTCTCCTTTGACCCACTCATTGTTTAGGAGTGCGTTGTTCAATCGCTAGGAGTTCATGTAGTGACTAAGGTTTTATCCAGTGTTGGTTTTGAGCTTTATTGATTTGTGGGCTGATAGAATGCATAGAATTATTTCAATATTTTTGTATTTGTTGAGGTTTGTTTTGTGGCCCAGTATGTGGTCAATCTTTGAAAAATTTCCATGAGGTGCTGAGTAGAAAGTGTATTCTTTAGTGCTTGGGTGGAATAATCGAAAGATGTCTGTTAGGTCGATTTGAGGTATGGTATCATTTAATTTAGACGTCTCTCTGTTTATTCTTTGTCCAGTTGACCTGTCTAATGGAGACAGTGGGGTATTGAAGTCCCCTACTACTACTGAGTTAGGGTTAATCTGTGTCTTAAAGTCCTGTAGTGTTGTTTTTATGAATTTGGGTGCACCAGAATGTGGGGTATGTATGTTAAGGATTGTAATATCTTCTTGGTTAATTGTTCCTTTGATCAGAATGAAGTGTCCTTATCTCCTCTAATTAGTTTGACTTTGAAGTCTATTTTGTCAGATATTAGAATTGTAACCCCTGTTAGTTTCTTAGTGCCATTTGCTTAGAATATTCTTTTCTATCCTTTTACCTTAAGGTAGTGCCTGTCCTTAAAGGTGAGATGGGTTTCTTGCAAACAGCGAAGAGATGGATTTTTGTTTCTTAATCCATTTGCTTATCCTGTGTCTTCTGACTAGGGAGTTCAGACTATTGGTATTTAAGGTTATTATTGAAAGGTGTGTATTGATTGCAGTCAGTTTCCTGTTTGTATTCTCTGTGTAATTTTGTGTTTCCTAGGTTATATCTTTGTTTATTTTCTTTCGTTGCCCCTAGGGTATAGTTGTTTCTCACTCTGCTTTCTGTATTACTTCAAGTATTCTTTGAATGGCTGGTTTTGTGGACATGTATTCTTTCAGGCTATTCATGTCATGGAAAATTTTTCTGTCCCCCTCAACTATAATAGACATTTTTGCTGAGTATAGTATTCTGGGCTGGCATCCATTGTCATGTAGAACTAGAAATACCTTGGTCCAGGCTCTTCTGGCCTTCATAGTTTGCTTTGATAGGTCAGCTGTATATCTGATGAGCTTTCCTTTCTATGTACTTGTTGTTTTTCTTTTGCTGCTTTCAGTATTCTCTCTTTGTTCTGTACATTTAGTGTTTTTACTATGATATGTTGTGGGGAATTTCTTTTCTGATCCTGTCTATTTGGTATTCTGTGTGCTTCCTCTATTTGTATGGTGATGTTTTTCCTTAATTTCTCTTCTACAATCCTGTTTAAGGTCTGGTCAGCACCATTAACCTCAAATTCTCCTCCTTCCTCTAGTCCTATGATCCATAGATTTGGTCTTTTCATGGTGTCCCACATCTCTTGCATATTCCATTCCTGTGGGGTTTTTTTTTATTTTCCATACTCTTTGTTTCAGTTGTCCAATTCTTCAACTTTATCCTCCAGTGTTGATATTCTGTTTTCCATTTCATTCATTCTAGAGGTGAGGCTTTCTCCTGTTGTTTCAAGCTGGAGTTTTCTTCCATGTTTCTATCTTTTGTGAATTCATTCAGTTTATCCTTATCTCTTTCAGCTCTTTGATTTGTTTGTGTGTTCTTTAAATTCATTGACTTCCTTGATCACGTTTATGATTCTTCTTTTAAATTCAGTGTCCTGGGTTATCTCTAGGGGGTTCTCCTTGTAGAACTATTCTACAGGATTGGTGGGGTTTGATGGAGACATAGTGTTTTGGTTTTCCATGTTATTAGTCTTTCGTTGTGGTTTTGGCATGTGCATTTCTTTTGTTGTTTATGATTCTGATATGAAAATTAAGTTGAAGTATGCTTCTGTTTGTATTATCCAGGTGTCTAGATCCTTTCTTTATTGGTTATGTAAAGCTGGTTGGTACAGGGTTCAGGTTCTCTCAGGTTTATTTTGGAGGGAACTGATGGCTTCAGATCAGCTATTCAGGAGTACCCACAGAAGCCCAATTCAGGTTCCAGTCAAGTACACTCAGGCTTCCTTCACCACATGGAGGCAGGATCCAGGCTCTCTCAGGCAGTTCTGTGCATTGTCAACCCTATGCCAGAGGGAGGCTAGAGGAGGGCCAGAACTCTGCACTCTCTGAAGGTCTGCTGAGATCCCAGCCTTAGCCTACCAAAGGCAGATCTGCCCTGGGGTCTTGGGAGGGGCCCCACTAAGTCCCAGGTAGGGGGATAGTATGGCACAACCAGGGGAAGCTCACCACCACATGGAGGCAGGATCCAGAGGCTGTCAGGCTGTTCCCTGGGTTCTCAGGCCCTCTGGTAGCTAGAGGCCAGAGGGAGGCCAGAACCCAGCACTCTCTGGCAGTCTGCCAAGCTCCCAACCAGTCCAAACCCACCCTCTCAGGCTGCTAGGATCTGGTTAGAGTTTTTATCAAGGATCAGATATTAAATTTTGCCAAAACCTTTTTGTGCATCGGAGTTAATGATCATGTGATTTTTCTTATTTAATCCATTTGCATTGAACTCAAGTGTTAGACCAACTTTACATTCCTATTATAAATACCACTAGTTATCAGTCCTCCTATAAAGCCACACTATCAAGTTTTGCTTCCTTTTTCTCTCACTTCAGTATTACAGAACCTCTTTGAAGTTTAGCCTATTTAGGCATTAATCCGTAAGCTGAGAAGGGAGTGGTAATAGAGTATCAGATAATATACTTCTGAGTACTAGTAACAAAATCTCAAATTTGGTTAAATAATAATGTAGTCACTATTTTATGAAACTTCAAGAAAAAAGACAAGACATGCTCAGAGCACACATTTACTATTAGCTCAATAAAGTCCTCAAAACCTGACTGTCTTTCCTCAGTCCACTGTGGGCTCTCCAGTGCCATCTTTACCTAAGGTTGCTCTTCCCTGCAGTTGCTCTTAGACTGCCAGTGAGCTCATTCTTGCAGGTTTCCTTATTCAGTTTGGAGACTTCGGGACACTAAAATCACCACCCAGATGTCTTTGCAGCTAGTTTTCTATCTGCAAGCTCATTTCTGATGAATAGATTCACTCTCTTTGGGTTTGGAAGGAAGAGTACGACAGAACCTATTTCCTTAAACCTTACTTGGCTCTTTCTTCTAAGTTTTCTCTGAAGCGGCATCTCTTTTTCCAGTTCCAGGTGAAGTGCTGTTGAAGACAGTGGCAGCGTTGACCTGGGTTTTCTCATCCACAAACAAACCCTGTGATTTCCGTATCCTAGCTCCCTGTGTTCTCAAAGACTGTGACTGTGTTCAACAGTTGGTACTCATTCGACCCAGCTCCAAAACTGTGCTCAGAGGTAGCAGTTGTGCTGGTCAGTTGCTGCTCTGCTTGTCTGAGAGTCGTTTCTGAAAGTCTAGCCTAGTATCTGCTCCCTTGATATTTCAACAATTTTAAAGGAACAATTCTTTATATTAAAGTCTTTTCTAACCAAACTGCTTAGTGCAGTTACCTTCACTGAAAACCAGCTTGTGTGAGATCTAGGTGTTTCTCACCATGTGCTAACTTTAGCCATTAGTCACACTACAGACACATTTATCCTCCCCCTAGGGGTCATAGATGGAGAACTCTTTGCAATAGGGAAATGTAAATTCTCAAAGAATCCATAAAGGTGTTTTGTGAGCAAGAGTCAGCTTTGGGCCTGAGCTATGTTTACAAAGTTCTTATGAAAGATTACTAACAGCACCAGCCAAGTAAATGCTTTATTGCTTCTCTTACCTCATTTCCCACCCACTGGTCCATTTTCACAAATTAAGGTTGTTGTGAGGTACTTCACCAGAGAAGATCCTCAGACAAAGTTTTGCCGAATGAAAGTCTTTGCTTGCCAGTGACTACACAAGGGTGTCAGAACCCAAGTGTGCAGCTCTGAGCCATCTCAGAGCTTTCATACAGAGAAACCATAACCAGAGTGAAAAGTTTAAGTTCCCAAGCTTACAGGTGCGAAGCCCCATTAACAATTTCTATTCTATTAAACAACAATTACTATTTTGCAAAAGCAATTCAAGCATAACCCACAGAAGCCATAAATCTGCAGTTAGCAGGTGCACTCCAGCCATGCTGACCTGTTCCCAAGACAACTGGGGTCCTGCTGACCTGTGTTCCCATACCCTGGGCCAACTGCCTGACAAATTCAGAGACTACAGTCAGCCTGAACTTTATCATCGTCAAGAAGGTGCCATATCACAGGTTAGCAAAATAGAAGAGGAATAAGCATGCCAAGTAGAGAAAGATAAATACTGCATGCTATTATTTTCAGTATTGTAATAGACTCTATACTTAATTATTGAACTGTGTTGTATGGTTTGAACTGACCTTAGGATTTTCTATTATGTAAAAATAACTAGTCAGGCATGGTGATACACTCCTTTAGGCCCAGAACTTTGAAAAGTAGAGGCAGGTGGATCTCTGTGAGTTCCAGGCCAGCCAGGCCTACATAGTGAGATCCTGCCTCAAAAACAAAACAAAACACAAAAACAAGCAATCTTAGCAGACCTGTTAGAATCCAAGTGATCTGGAGAGAGCAAGGCCCATATGTTAAACTTGAGGATAAACTGGGACTCTTAAAGACCAATTACATGCTGTGCATTGCACTTGTGCAGTTTCAAGTCTTTATGCTTATCTAGCAGTTAACCTGTCAGCAAGAGCTAAATAGAATGTCCATTCATAGTCAGACATCTTTCTCCATACTCTTCCCTACATTCTCTTGCTCTAAAACATAGTTGTTATGAAATTCTCCAACCTTATAGACATGGCTTGGTTTGTTGTTGTTGTTGTTGTTGTTGTTTAAATATTTTATTTATTATTTTTATTTTATGTGTCTGCGTAGGTAAATGCACCCGTGTCATGCAATGCCCTCGGAGGACAGAAGAGGCCATCCAATCCCCTGGAACTGGAGTTACAGACAGTTGTTAGCTGCCGTGTGGGTGCTGGGATTCAAATCTGGGTCTTCTGCAAGAACAGTGTTCTTAATTGCTGAGCTATCTCTCTATCCCCAATAGGGCCTGTTTTAAGGACTGCTTGGTTATCAGGTTATCAATTTTCTTTCATTAATATCTTTTCCTCAGTTTGACAAAACATCAATGAATGCTAGTTACATGGCCCTTAAGTGAGAAGTTGCAGGTTGTCATAGGATCTTAGAGAGTGAATGTGGGGATAAAATGATAGCATATTCTGCTATCGAATCAACTAACTTCAATTGCAAAATTGCAATAGATAATCTCATCTCATAGTATTTATGGATTAAGTTGATTAATATCTGAGAAAGTGCTTTGAAGTGATCAAGGCACATAGAAGTCACTTGGTTGACTCTGAATCTGATGTGAATTTCACCTAGTGTGGCTCTGTCTCTACATCTCAGACTACAAATGTTAAAGGTCTCTGAGATGCAAAACATAAACCATAATCTAATCATTGAGTTCCAAAACTCATTTGGATTAACTGGACTTTACCTGACATGAAGAAAAACAGATGCTAGAAAGGAGATAAGTGTTTGAAGAAAGTTAAACCAGATTGCCAATCAATACTACAGCTAATCGTTTCCCATGAAAGAAATTTACTTTTTACTGAGAATGAGTAAGTGCAGTTAATGGTGGGATCTATCACCATATTAATACAATTTCAGTGAAATCCCATTAACTTTCTCTGCCTCACTTCCTCTATCTTTAAAAATGGTGGTTATGGTTCTACTTGATGACTTTTATGACTGGTAAATTAAAAGTTATGTTCCCAGTGGGAGAGATGGACTTGTGGATTTTTAATAACATCTTCCCCTGTATGCAGCATCATTAGCAGTAGGAAGTCCCTAGGACCAGCACACTGGTATGAATACATGCTCTCATGTAATGGAGAGTGTATTTAAGAGTTTGTAAAATAATATTAGAAACATCCCCTATGTGCCATATTGCCCCCAAATGTTTTCCTTCCACAGTTTGCAAGAGGAAAATCATTCTTAGAACTTTGTGAACAACCTTCAAAACTAATTTCATTGGGAGCAGAAAGGATTGCAATGGTAATAATGGGCATTTAGAGGGTGATTTAGAAAATCAAGTCTCAAGTTTCATAGTTGTAGATACAGGGAGAATTTCTAGGTAGACCAGATCATCTTCACAAGGAGACCATGCCCACATGGAGCAGAGCTGCCTACAGCCCCCAAGAAAGCTGTTTTCCTCCATGTTTGCTTTCAAAGCAATAATTAGAACTAATGAAACTGACCTTGAGTTTGGTAAGCATGTCAGCACTGAAGATAGTATATCTTCCAAATATCACTGGTGTTTGAGGCTTCCTTTGTGTCCTATCCAATGTAATTAACACTGTGTCCAGAAATAAAGATGCGCTGCTGTATTCAGGGTGCACTGGCATCTAACTTCTGCTAGACATTTGATGTTCAGGGTGAGGCAATACAGTTGATATTCCCAGGTGGCTTGTAGAGTGATGTTCACAGACACAACTCTCCCAGAAGTGCCAGTAAGCTGGAGGAGGTAACTGGGAGTGATCAGTCATAGGTTCTCAAACAGCCTCCTAGAAACGCCGCAGAGGGGGCATTTCAAGCACTGCTTTGCACCAAAGACCCTGGAACATAAACTCCTAATGGGAATCTACAGCAGATGGCCATCTAATGTTATTTTACAAACTCCTAAATATACTCTCCATTACACGAGAGCCATTTACTGTCTGTATACCTCTTCTCCAGCTTTGGCATCCTGTTTCTATGATAGTAATTTGCAAGGTTTCTGGAGCCCTGTCCTAGGGCTGCTGTAGCCACTTTGTCCAAGCACACTGAAAACCAGAAGTGCCGAGGGGTTTACCTCTCCAAATTGTAGGTATGACTAAAGGGTACAGGCATACAAAAGCGCAGCTTCTTTCTTCTAGGGCAGTACAGCAATGAAAACTAATCTACAGTCCAAATCTTCCCGTGAGATCAAGCTGCTGCTCTCTCCTGCAGGGCTTCCGGAAATCACATGCCTGTGTACATTTGTCCACTTTTGCTACTGCCTTGTTAGTTTCTCCTGGGAACGTGTCTTTAAGCCATCACCTCTAGAGAAATCTTCTTCTTAGGGTCTTCTGTTTCTGTTTGGTGGGGAGTTGTCTGTTTGTAATTTAAGGCAATCTTTCTGTAGATTGCAGACTGGCCTCAAACTCCCTATCTAGCTGAGGCTAGACTTGAACTCCTGATCCTCCTTCCTACTACAGGCATACACCACCAGACTCAGCATCAAGATCTTATTGGCAAAGATCAAAACAGGCTATGCCTATGCCCTCAGGAGCTGTCATAGATGCAAAGAAGGTCATCAAAGATGATACGGGATGCACTCTTGTTCATGACACCATTATTCACAATAGTTAGTGTAGAAGCAATTTGTGTTCATTCACAAATCAATGGATAAGAAAATGTGGTTTATATACAATATACAAGAGAAAATTATCCAGCCTTCACAAAGAAGAAAGTTCTGATATATGTCACAGAGAAATTTGAGGACATTAAGTGAAATAAGCCAGTCATAAAAGGGCAATACTGTATGATTCCATTATATGAGGTACTCAGGGAGTCAATTCACAGAGACAAAAAGAAGGGTAGTGCCAGGAGTTGGGGAAAGAGAAAACAGAGTTATTCTCTAGTAGGTATATAGTTTTAGATTGCTAGATGAAACTAGTTCTCTGGAGGAATGGTGGTAATGGTTATACAGCAATGTGAATGCATTTATTATTAATGAACTACATACTCAAGGAAAGTTAAAATAAACTTGTATCATGCATATTTTACCACATTAAAAACAAATAGGGAAAAAGATGATTAGGATCTAGGGGGTCATTTGTGAAACATGGAACACTAGACTTAGAAAGAACTCCTGGACATGCTGAGAGATCTCTCCTTGCTGGCTCAAGAAAACAATTATTTTATGTCCCAGACTTCAGGGTGGGCAATAAAAGCTGAGAGAGTCTAACAGCTCTTGGAGGGGCTTCCTTCATGGGCTAGGATGATATCAGAGCGGGAACAACAACAAGCTAAGAGGGCCAGGAGGTAGAGTGGAAGTCAGACCACCAGCAGCTACAGGACAACATTTTAAAACCAATTTGTTATCATAATCAGTACTACAGACTGAACAAACTTGTCCCCAAAATTCCAATGTTAAGCTCTAATTCTCACAGTGCTACTGTTTAGAGGTGGAGCTTTTAGGAAATAACTAGGCTAGAGAAGTTTAGTGTCTTCAGTGGTTTGAATAAGAATGTCCTTGTAGGGTCCCAGGATTTGAATACTTGGCCCCAGTTGGCGGCTCTGTTTGCATAGGTTTAGGAGGGACAGCCTGACTGAAGGAAACACAGCAGTAGAGGCAGGCTTTGAGAGTTCATAGCCATTTCCCATTTCCAGTTTCCTTTCTCTGCTTCACGTTTGCAGTTGAAGACATGATCTCTCAGCTTCCTGCTTCTACTGCCATGCCTCCCTACTATTACAGCCTCTCTCTCTCTCTCTCCCTCTCTCCCTCTCTCCCTCTCTCCCTCTCTCCCTCTCCTCCCTACCCCTCCCCTCCCCATCCCCCTCCCATTCCCTCTCCCTCTCTCTGCTTCCTGTTCCTGCTTGAGGACTTGAGTGCTCAGCTTTCTCCTCTAGCCACCTCTGCTACCATGCCCCACCATGATGGACTCTTATCCCTCTGGAAACATAAGCCCATTACTCTTTTCCTTCTCTAAGCTGATTAGGTCATAGTCTTTTATCATAGCAACAAAAAAGTAATGAACACAGTACGCTTATGAAAGAAACTCAAGAAAAGATCCCATAGCCAAACCACCACATGAGGACCCAGCTACAGGACAGCCACTTATGAACCAGGAAACAGACACTCACCAGATACCAAACCTGTTGACACCTTGATCTTGGACTCATAATCTCTAGAAGTGTGGGACACATTTCTGTTGTTTCTAAGCCACCCAGTTCCTTAGGTGTTTGATAGTTTGTTATAGCAACCTGAACAGACTAAGACAAATAGTCAGTGGGAATTTATGAGTCACCAAGAGATAGGCTTACAGGGATTCACCAGGGAGGAAGCAGAATTGATGATAGCTATCGCATCTCCTAGGAAAGATGGCTTGCATACAAATCACCACTGTCACAAAAGGCATGATATGATATATAATCTAAAGAATGCTGTGCAAATGCAGACTAGAAAGAAACAGCTTCCAGGTAAGATTTGCAGCAGCTGGGACTATGTGAGAATGAGCACGGAAATGGCGTTTCTAGGACATAATCACCTAGAGATTTAGGAGTTGTGTACAAGTTATAAATGCCATTGTATATTGATTAAAGCATTTATCAGCTCCAGAGAACTCTGGGACTTACTCAAGTGTTACTCAAATTTAAATGTCACATACAGATGCTTAACATTGCAAATGTTGCCATGATACGCAAAGTGGTCTGTTGTACATGCCCATTCCTGTTTAGAAGTTTCAAGTCACATGCCCAAAGAGATGAAGGAGAATTTTTGCAGAACTAGATTAATTCTCTCACAGAATCTTCCTTCACAAGACTGTCTTAAATCTTTTGATCTAAAGGGAAAGCTCAGTCCCATTTCAGTGTTCCACTTTCACCATCATAAAGTACACGCTAATATGGTATTCAAGTCTCCAGAAACCCACAGGGTAATGAAAATTTCTGCACAAAACTTTTAGGTTTTGCTGGTCTTCAGAGCACCAACAGTGACCACTATGGACACACATGAATTCAGGACATAAATTCCCAAGCTCCTCACTGATCATAATCCATAACAGTGACTAATTTGAAATCGAAGCCTCTGGAGAGAAAAGCATTTTAACTTAATTATTCTTTGTGGTTTCTTGTCCTGTTGAGGTGCACTATCTTCCCACCACGGTTCCAGTAAAATCTCTAAGTCATCATTGTCCCTTGCTTCCTTTGTTTAATCTACATAGAATAATTGTAGTGTCCTGGAGCCCACCCTACTTATCTCTCCCCTCCTTTTTTTTTTTTTTTTTTTTCTGTCGTCTTAGTTCAGGCATGACCAATGCTCAGTGAAACCACACTGACACCTCCCATCATCCCATTCACTCAGAGCTGTAAGGAGTTTTAGTATAAAAGCTCAGGCTTTTGTTTTAGTATAAAAGCTCAGCCACCTGTCCCAATACGCCAATTAAAGGGGCTGATAATGGCGAGAAGCAGAGAAAGGAGATTTATTCAATACAGCCACATTGGAAAGAACAAGTAAAGGTGTACATGACTCCAAGTTCCTCTTCAAGGTGCTGACATATGCTTTAGGTTTAAATACAAGAAGAACTGGGGCTAGAGAGATAGCTTGGCAGTTAAGAGCACTGGCTACTCTTGCAGAGGTCCCAGGTTTGGTTACCAGCACCCACATAGTGACTAACATCCTTCATTACAGTTCCATGGGGGTCTGATGCCCTCTTCCGGCCTCCACAAGCAGTGCATGCATGGGTTTACTTACATGCAAGTGAAACAGTCAAACACATAAAATTAAATAAATAATAAATAGTTTTAAATATAGGAAGAATTGGGGCAGTGGCATGCATACGTAATCAAGCAGTGCTAGTCAAGGTGTGTTCTGCTTGACCACTGTCTCAGCTCTGATTCTGCAAGGTGATCTGAAAAAGTCCTTACTGATATCATCACTTGAAGAGACCAATCTGGTTCCTTTAAGATGATCGCTTCTGCTCCAGGGTACAGTCTCACAGGCATGGATAAGTGCCCTTCTCTGAAGGATGGTCTTTCCTGCCAGGTTTGATGTTCCTGGAGTCTGAGGGTTGCCAAACAATGACATCTCTATTCCTTCATCCTTGAAAGGGGGATGAGCTAGGTCAGGTAGACAGATGATCCTAAGTGAATACCTTGCCAGAGTCAAGCATGAGGCTGATCCAAAGTCAAGGACATAAAATGAAGGCATAGATGGCTGACTTCTATCCTGCTTTAGTTATCTTGTGGGTCCAAGTGAAGAGTCGATTTTTAACAAACATAGCTTCTTTAAAAAAAATAATACTTTTTTATTTCTCCCATAACTTTAGCCTGTGGCCCTGCTGTGATTTAGTCACAGTCTTTACTTCCAAGTAACTTCTTCATTGGTTCTCAGTTCCCTTTTAACTAGCGTTCCTGAAGGCAGTTAGCTTTGCACCATTCATTCATCAACACCCAACGAATGACAAATCACATAGGGACAAGTATATGAGCCTCGTGGTGACACATAACCTTAAGTAAATTCCTCATGACTGCAGCCCGGGTGCCGACCAGACCCCATGACCAAGAGCAGCCCCCGGGAGCTAGCAAAAGCAGCTTTTGAGTGCTTATTAAAGCCCTGCTTCGATTGGTTGTCCATATTCCAACGGATTAGGAACACACAAAAAGCAAGCAAGAGACAAAATGAAGGAAATCCTGCCCTGAGCTTGGTCTGCTGGGAATTCTGGAGGCGGTGAGTGGAGTGGTGCAGGGGAAACAGCTTTGTTTTGGGCGAAGGCGTCCCCTGCTGACCCCTGACACCACTTCCTGCACTTCCAGGCCAGTCCACAGGGTGACAGATCTAGGCGCTTTCTGTTGGGAGTGAAAGTTGACTTAGAAAAGCAAGGACTCCAAGACAGCTGGGAGTAGCGCTAATGGTGTCCGCAACAAAACAGCCTTCAAAATCTTGATTTGTGCTTTTGAATAAATTGATCCGAATGGCTCAGTGGGGTTTCTACGGCTACCTGTCTGGCAAACTTGTTCTAAGAAGATCGGCAGCCATGATAAATGCCACCAAGTTCGATGACTATTTTACCTCCTCTCACTTTCAGCCAAGCCTTCCTTCTCTCCTTGAGGCTCAGTATTCTCCAGCTTCCCAACCCACCCTCTGTCTCTGTCTCTCTCTCTCTCCTCTCTCTCCCTCCCTCCCTCCCTCCCACTGAATCTCCGTTGCTGGATGTTCTTGTTTTTCTAATAAATTTAAATGTATAAATTTAAACGTCCGTGGTTCTTCTCCAGCCTTTGCTGTCTCTGCATTTTCCTTCTTCATCTCATCTATTCTCACAGTTCTAACCACCCCAGCATGAGAGATTCCTCATTTCACATCTCTACCCCAGACCTCGCTAAGCCTGAGCCTCATTTATCCAACAGCTTACTTGGCATTTTCACATGAACATTTTTAAATCCATCTCAATATTTAAGTATCAAAATTAGAACCTTTACCCGTCTATCCGTCCTATGCACCCATACGGTCAGCATAGTGCTGGGACACCACCTGATCGTTTTCTAAATTCATGTGTCAGTCCTACACTAACCCATGCAGACTATGCTTCCAAAATATTCTGTGGGTCCATTCACTCCTTTCCAACTCCACTACTGAATCTGTTGCAACCTTAGTCACCAGGTAGGAGACTATAGACATTTCTTTGCTAGTCATCCTGCACTGCTTGTGTGCCCTTAAAAGTCAACCTCTACACTAAAGAATTGTCATTAAAATTGGAGTCTGACATGTCATTTCTCCATTAAAATACTTTATTGATTTCTCATGGTATTTTATGTAAGTCCTGTCACTCCTCTGATGAAAGCGTTCCAGTGGCTTCCCTTGGCATTTAGAGTTAAATCCTGCAATGATCTATGTCTCCTGATCTGTATACACCTTTCCTAACTCATCTTCTACTCCCTCTGTTCATTTTTCTCCATCACATGCAATTCTGACTCTTTTTGTCTTTTGAGACGGTCTCCCTGCAGCCCCAGCTGGCATGGAGCTCACTATGGAGACCAGACTGGCTTCAGTCTCACAGAGATCTACCTACCTCTGCCTCCCAAATACTGGGATTAATGGCGTGTGCAACCATGCATTGGAATTGGGATACCTAAGCCTGGCACTCTTTCACAAGACTAGTAGAGCCTACACACCTTTTCAGGTCTTAGCCTAAAGTGTCACCAGCTTGAAAGAGCATTCCCTTTCCACTCTATTTGTTGTTCTACTTTGTTGTTAATGGAAGCATATTGCCTCCCAACTTCATCAGAAGCAGGACCTACTCTGTTTGTCCAATGTTTACGATATTTTCTTTTCTAGACGGTATGTTCTTTGTGGCTAGGAGTCAGATCCGTTGACTGTTGCAACCCCAGGACCAGCAGTACTGGTTTCACGGGGAGCAAACAGAGGAAATGAAGGTGTACTGCATCACCTTTGCTTCTGATAAGTTAATTTGCTGAGGTCTCTTAAAGTATCACATTATATAGCAAACCTGAGCACATCTTTATTATAGTCAAGAAACAAATTCGCAACTCTGTGGGGTGGTGGGGGAAAGGGAAATGATGCTTTTTTCTCCCATGTTGAATTGATCAATTAAAGAAGGTTTTTGTTTGACAGAGAGCTGCCCAGAATGGATATAAGACTGTTGTTGACTTCAGAACTGTGCTGTATTGATGTCAGAGGGCAATGAAGACATTTCACTATGATATTTTTCAAATTGCTTATATCAAGCCTTCTCCTCACCTGTCCTTTTACGTGCCTAAGAGATTAAGGGAGATTATCCCTCGTAGTCATTTCTTAAAACCACTCAGTAGTACTTGATTTTTTAAAGCTCCCTTCCTTTTTTTAAGAGTTTAATTTTAGAATCTGAGAAGAGGATCCAATTTTTACAATATCCATTTATACTAACTGGATGTGTTAAATACATGAATACTTTAAGAGGATGCAGCTGACACTCTTCCTTTCTAGAAAATTCTTCTTTATGGCCTGCATAGTTTAGTCATCTTTTGTCACTACTAATTAAAATGAACAAACTGTTGCTACAGATGCAATCAGTAAAATAGAGCTTCCACCAAATAACACTGGTTATTTTCTGACAATCAAAAACGCGTTTGTCTTAGTAAAGTTTGGACGGATAGGAAAGTTTTCAATAAAGAACAAATCACCTTAAACATTACCATTGAAATCTACCCGATGACTTTATATCCATACACGGGAGCCAAGGATCCGAATGCAACCAACCATGACTAGCAATAATCAGACACATACAGATTAGAGACGCATGCACCAACATCTAAATGTTATTAGCAAAAACAGTAAGTCTTTCTGTAAGAAACAGTATATGTTAAAATTAAATGGAGATCTTTTTTAAAGGTTAAAAACTCATTCAATTTTATGTCTTACAGGGTTTATACTGAGTTCAATATTGTATAACTGTATTAATTCAACTGTGAACCTAAAAATTTTATAGCCACTTTTAAAAGAGATGTATCTTTGCTCTGGAAATTGTTATTGAGTACGTTAAAGCTGTAATGAAATGCTTCGTCTAAAAAAATGAATAAATAAATAAATAAATAATAAAGAAGAACAAATTGCCTACACTATTTCTCTTCAAACAACTCCATCATTATTGTATTTGTCATGACTTTTCTGTCCTTTTACCTACACGTAAAGGTGCTCATTCTTTCACTCACTCATTCAACAAATAGTTGCAGAATGTCATATTTCAAAAACAAGCCTAGATGCTGACAGGCAAACAGACAAGGCCTGTACATATGTTAAGCTTACATTGCAAGGGACAAATGAAAACCAAATAAGATGTGTCAGTTAATGATAGCACCATTACTACCACAGAATAGTCATGTGAAAGTCACAGAACACATAACATGAGACTGAAATCCCTGGGTGAAAGAGTAAGGACTGGTTACTTTAACACTGGATGTTGGCTGACAAGAAGACATCTTAAGGAGAAAATACTTGACTAGTGTCCTAAAGAACCCAGAAGGCCAGTCATGGTTGGATGTGAGAAGGATATTCTAACAGCAGGAGCAGCACAGGAAATGTCTGGCTATTTCTAGGAACCGTGTGTGTCTGGAGCTAGAGAACAGAAATGCAGACAGATATAGTAATTCTGTGTCTTAACAGGCTTTATATATACTTCTTAGGGTAATTTTAACCAAGAAAATTTAAACTGTTGTACTTCCTCCCTTTGTGATTTTCCCCATTACAAAGCCTAAGCATCAATAAGAAAGAAAAAATCACCCGTTTTCTTTAGAAACTTTTGTCTGTCATTATTTTCAATTTTTTAAATTTTTTATTGAATGTTATATGTTTCATACAGAAAATCACCTTTATACCCCTTCCCCATTGGCACCTCCCATAACCCCCCCAAACTGGAGTTCATACATTTTGTCATTTGTGTTAAGGCCTATTATGTAAAGTTAGTGTTCCCAGATGTCCCTCAGTGCAAGTTTATCCACCAGGATCTAGTCAGCCTATGTAGAGTCCCTCCCTTTAAGATCAGCTCTTCTTCACCCAGCAGTAATCAGCTGCCAATAATTCTTCGACTAAGACTGGGGCCTGCTGTTCGTTGCCACAGTTCTGTGCTGAACATTTGTCTGCTTAGGTTTGCATGGGTCTTGTGCGTGCTGACACCATGGCTATAGGTTTGTATGAGAAGGATCCCAGGCACCTGTTAGGACTGTTTTCATGTGGTCATGTACCTCCTCCCTGGCTCTTACAATCTTTCCTCTCCCTCTTCCACAATGGTCCCTGAGCCCTGGGTAGGTGGATTTTAATATAGGAGTCCTATCCAAGGACCCACACTCTTCAGACTCTTATTCTCTGCATTTCAGCCATTTGTGACCTTTTGTGTTCCTGGCCCTCTGTTGAATGAGGGAGCTTCACTGATGAGAGTTGAAAGATGCGTTAGTGTTCTCTTCATCCCTTGTTCTATATTCTGTGAACCTTAGGTATAAAGGTTGCATCACAGATGTGCCACTTAGGCTTGGGCAATTCACAGACAGTCTCTGTGAATGACCAGTTCTGTAATTATCTCTGTCTCTTGAAAAATAAGTTTCTTTATGGATGGTGACTGGGATGCTTGTCTATAAATTTAAGGATCCATATTTTGCACATAGTAAGAAATTACATTTGTCTAGGGATATGACAGTCTTGGAGTTTTCTCTAAGATCTATGACCTCTCCAAGTAGAAAAAAACTTCACCAGTGACACATCTGACATTCAGAATATATAAAGAACTCAAAAAACAAAGAATCAAGAAAACAAATGACCCAGTCAAAAGATGGGCTACATGTATAAACACAGAGTTTTCAAAAGAAGAAATAAAGATGGCTAAGAAACATCTTTAAATGTGTTCAGCATCATTAGTAATTAGGGAAATGCATATTTAAACCACCTTAAGATTTCTTCTTATCCCAGTCAGACTGGCTAAGATCAAGAGAACAAATGATACCAAATGCTGGTGAGGATGTGGAGAAAGGGGAACACTCATTCACTGCTGGTGGGATTGCAAACTGGTAGAACCCTTATGGAAAGCAGTGTGGAGAACTCATAAAAATCTAGGAATGAACCTGCCATATGACCCAGTTATACCACTCTTTGGCATATACCCAAAGGACTCATCCTATTGTAGAGACATTTGTACATCCATGTTTGTTGCTGTTCTTTTCACAGTAACTGAGAGATGGACGCAACCTAAGTGTCCCTCAACTGACGAATGATTAACAAAAATGTGGTACGTTTACACCCTGGAGTTCTACTCAGTGGTAAAGAAAGAGGAAATCATGAAATTTGCAGCTAAATGGATGGAATTAGAAACTGTTATACTAAGTGAAGTAACACAGACTCAGAAAAACAAATGAAATATGTTCTCCCTCATTTGTGGATCCTAGCACCAAATGCTTATATGTGAGTACATAATCCTGATGTAACTGTAGGAACCAGGCAAATGGAAGGGAACCAGGGAAGTAAAGGGGGAAAAAGGAACCCAAGAGAGAAGACTAGTAGGAGACAGGTGATACTAAGGGAGAAACGTGTGAAAAAGGAGGCGTTAAATGGGACAGGGGAGAAGGAAGGCTCTACAAAGAACTGTGGGAATAGAGGAAGAAGGAGCCCAACAAAGGTAGGACCATATTTTCAAAATTCGATAAAGTATTTGGCAAAAGAATTTAAGTGACTTTTCTTAAGTTATGAATTTCTGATGTTTGAGCACATTTGAACAATCCTTTTGTAATACTGAACAAGATGTATAGAGGAACACCACATAGCGATGGTCAAATTAGGATTCCTTCATTAATAGCCAGTGGTCAGGGAGAGGACTAATGTCCAAAAGAACTCTCAATCCCAAGGAGAAGCAGGGCAGGGTTTACAAAGCTTAAAACCCCAATTACATCATGTCGGGGGCAAAGCCAATAACCATAGTTACATCAGATCGCCATAGTTACACCAGACCAGGGGCAGTCCATTAACAAAGAGGTTTTCAGCTAACTTAAAGTTTCAATTAGGAAAAAAGTTATTTTCAGAAACAAATTATTCTAATAATTGTAGAAACAATGGGCTCCGTGGAGATGCAGGTACAGCTGGGAGGGAGGACATGCTATCTGGACATGCTACCTGGCTACTTGTAAGTTTCCCAGTATTGTAGAAACAATGGACTCCCTGAAACTTCCCCATGAGACATTCTGCCTGGCTGGCTGAAGTGGGAAAGGCTAAGCAAACACACAGGGTAAAACAAAAGTCTGAACAAAATGGAGTTAGTTTTGTCATTTCACTTTTTTCTCTGCTAATTTCAACAGCACCATTATCATGCATTGTTTTGTGCTTTGAATGAGAAGTGTTCTCCACAGACTCAAGTATTTGAACACTTGGTCAGTTGGTGGCACTATGTGGGGAGGGCCATGGAACCTCTAAGAGGTGTGGCCTTGCTGGAGGAAGCCCAAATAAACTCTCCCTTCTATAAGTTGCCTTGATCATGGTGTTTTATCACAGCAACAGAAAAGTTACTAATACAATGGTCCTTTATATACAAAATGATTTGGGGCATATAACCTATGCACAAGCTCCCTAGAATCTATTAGATCATCCCTTAATTATCTATAATAATTAACTCAATGTAAATGCTATATAAATGACTGCTATACTGGCCTAGTTAGGGAATTAAGCAAAAAAAAGTCTGCACATATCCACTGTAGATGAATTTTTTTAATTAATTTTTTTTAATTTTATGTGTACGCATGTATTGCCTGCACATAGGTAAGTGCACCTGTGTCGTGCAATGCCCGCGGAGGACAGAAGAGGCTGTCAGATCCCCTGGAACTTGAGTTATGGACAGTTATTAGCTGCCATGTGGGTGCTGGGATTCGAGCCCAGGTCTTTTGCAAGAACAACCAGTGTTCTTAACCACTGAGCCATCTCTCCAGCCCCTGTAGATGAATTTTTCAAAACCTGTTTCTTCATCGCAATCACTATGCCAAAAAATCTGAATTACTGCAACATTTTGTATATTGTTAAAACTGTAACTTTAATTGTAAAAAAAAAATTTTAAATAAAAAAAAACCTATTTCCCATATATGGTTAATTGAATCTGCAGATGTGGAGCTGGTAGCTATGAAAAGCAAACTGTTCTTATTTCATATACTGAAAGCTATAAAGAGAAGAGAAAGATGGGCAGGGTGAGGAGAACAGCCTGTTAGGACATTTATTCTGGCAATCATTTGAAGATAGAATTCGCTGGTCAGAAGCCAGGGAGATGGAAGACAATTGGAAGGCCCTGGCAGTCGTCAGGACAAAAGGGCCTGAATAAGGACCATGACACTGAGACTGGAAGACCCCATTGCAAGCAGAACCCGTCCAATAACTGGATAAGTTAGGGGTAGGGCTGGAGAAAGATAATCAAGGTGCAACCCAGTGTGAAAAGCTCAAATGTCACTCATGTACCCCAAACTCAAATTAAAAATCAGAACAAAGCAAAGTTGAATGTTCTTCTTAGCACATTGGAAGCAAGACTTACTGGCTGCAGTTACAAATTGTGTCCCATATTTAGTTTTAAATCCCTAAATTTGGGAAGGCAGGGGGGTGTTGAGACAGGGCATCACTTTGTACATAGCTCTAGCTGGCCTGGAGCTCACTATGTAGACATTCCAGGCTGGCCTTAATCTCACAGTGATGCACCTTGCCTCTACCTCCCAAATTCTGGGTTTAAAGGCGTGCACAACCACACTCAGCAAAATCCCTGACTTTAAAGTCTCTCATCTATACTTAAATTTGCATATCTGAATTTACAGCTGGAGCTGAATCAAGCTTATTTCATGTCCAGCAATCCAAATCTTCATTCCTGCTTCTTTTTCCTACAGGAAAAATGATGTAGCTTTCTCTTTCCCTCATTTGCCTTAGCCTCTCCTCACCATGAGTAGAATCCAGCCACCTCTTAGGTGATCAGTTCTAAGATGCTTCAGTAACCCTTGACTCTAAGTCACTCTCCAACAAACTTGATGCAAGTCTTTATGAGCCTCCAAACTAACAAGTCTAGCTCCCTGGTGCATATCCCTCTGTAGAAAACCTCCCCCACAATCACTTAGATAGTCCTCCTGATAATTTCAGAACTAAAGGAAGCCATCTATCTCTTCTCTTTTCTACCAAATCAGTTTTTCTAGACAACCAGAATTATAAAACACTTGAACATAAATATAAAAATGGTACGTTGCCACCTACTTCTCTCTGTTACATTATAATACAGAAGAGATCATGAAATGTTTTATCATGCCTATCATAATGTTTCTGAGGAAAAAAAGCAAATCGTGCCAGGCATTGTGGCTTACACTATACTTCCAGATTCAAGAGGCTAAGATAGGTGCATAATGTGTTTGAGGTAAGCCTAGACAACACAGTGAACCCTGTCTAAAGAAAAAAAACTTAGGCTACCAGGAAACAATTGACTGTTCAATAGCTGTAGGGTCTTCATTTGATGAAAAAGTGAAGGTTTCACAGAACTGTGAATATACCTCAGTGCCTTAAATGTGCATTTTAATATTGTTAAAATGATAATTTTTTAATTTATTTTTATTTTACATGTATGAGTGTGTTGCCTGCATGTACATAAGGGCATCCATTCTGTACAATATCTTTGGAAACCAGGAGAGGGCATTGGATCCCCTGGAGCCAACCACCATGTGGGAACTGGGATTCAAAACCACCAGGGCCTCTGAAGGAGCATCCAGTGCTCTTAAGTGCTGAGCCATTTCTCAAGCTCCCCAAAATGATAATTTTTGTTATTTTTTTCCTTCTTTTCCTCTGTATATGTATGCGTGTCCACATGTATGTGGGCACACAAATACACACGAGTACCAGACAGTGAGTGGCCCAAGGTTAATATTGGGGATGTTCCTCAACTACTCCTCCACCTTATTCTTTTGAGTCAAGATCTCTCGATTAAACCCTGAGCTCACAGATATGACTAATTTGGCTATCCAGGCTACTCTAGCGATCCTGTGTTAGTCTTCTAAGGCTGGAATTACAGGAAAGCCATTAGATTCATCTGCTATTTATGTGGGTTCTGGGGTCTGTATTCTAGTCCTTTCATTTGCCTGAAAAGTGCTTTTATGCTGAATTACTTCCCCAGTCCCTCTCTATGTTTCTTGTTGTGTGCTTTGTTCTGTTTCTTTTGTTTTGTTTTGTTCTTGATTTTTGAGACTGGCTCTCCTTGTAGATCCATACTGGCCTGGAACCTGCTATGTAAAACAGGCTGACCTTGATCTCACATCAATCTGCCTGCCTCTACCTCCTCAGTGCTCGGAATACAGGTGTGTGCCACCATGCCCAGCCCATTATTTGTATTTTAACTCAATCTTTGAAAAGGGAATGATGGTGATGATATTGCTAACAAGATTTCAAAACAGCCTCCTCTAATTCTCTGTGGGAGCCATGTCTTCTTACATTACCAATACTATGCCTGTAGAGTGGATTGTGTTTCCTTCCACCTCTGACCTACAGGAAAGTTCCACCCAAATTCTGAGTTCTGCTGGCCAAGTGCTTAACATTCCTTGGCTTGTCTTTTGGTGATAAGGTGATTCCTGGGTTCTTTGTGTTTTCCTAACTTTAAAAAAAATTTGCAATTTTCTTACAGTATAATTGATGATATTTAGATCCGTTCCCTTATCTGCACCTCCCCTCATTGCCCCTGCCCAATTTAATGGAGAGAGGGAGAGAGGGAGAGAGGGAGAGAGAGAGAGAGAGAGAGAGAGAGAGAGTCTAATTTGTGTCCCCAAATTGTGACCTTCAGTGTGGGTCCACCTAGCCTGGTTAATCTACCAAGAGCCCCATCCTTGAAAGAGACTGTCTCTGCTCCTCCCAGTAGCCATTGGTAGCTCCGATTTCCTTAGGGTTTCTTACCCACTTCCTCGTATCTATGGGATTCTGTCTCATTTGAGCTTGAATGGGACTTGTGCATGCTGTCACCACTGCTGTGAGTTCATATGAGTAACTGATCAGTTGTTTGGAAAACTCTCTTTCCTTGTGGTCATCCACCACCTCTGACTCTTATACTCTTTCTGCCCCCTCTTTAATAATGATCCCTGAGCCTTTAGAAGCAGAAGTTCAATATAGGGTCTTATTCAGGGATAAGCACTCTGTGTTCTCCTATCTTTATCTTTCCTTTTTGCCTCATTTTTCACTAATATTTTCAAATTATTTTATCTTGCTAAAATATATGAATATTTGCAAGATACCTCAAATAACTTAAAGAATATAATAGATTACACTTAACCCCAGGATCAAAATTCAGGGGTTTCCTTACTTTACGTATCTGATACTTTTCCAGATGTAAAGGTCACAATAGCCATGGCAGAGACCTCTAGGAAATCTTATTACCCAGGAGACACATCTTTATGAGATAACTAACTTCCTCAGACTGCACTTTCTCTTTCGCTGACTTTATTAAAACCTGGTGCTTTCCTTTAACAGAACACCAGCCTTCCAGCACCATATTACAAATGCAGTGATGATGAAAATCCTTAACTCTGAATAAGAATCACTGTTGAGAAAGCAAAGCATTCGTACTCTCTGTCAGGTTTGTGCCTCTTTCCTGGATTAGAAGGAAAACAGGAGCTTAGCAATACCTTTTGATCCGTATTATACCTGCATCTTAGAAAAAGTAGACGATGATGATGTATATTCTTTTTTGTGGATAATTGGAAATATATAAACAATTCTTTGACTCTATGATGCAAGCTTTTGTTTGAATGGGATTGGAGAATTCACCATATTTAGTCTGAAATGAATATTAAATAAACAGACATGTTGAATATCTTCTATAATGCATGGTTCATCAAAACTGTGCTGTTGATGGATGTGCTGGCAAAATGATTAATTTTATCCACTCATTCAACAACTATTTGAGCTCTATGTGCTGAGCCCTATGCTAGGCCCCAGGGATAAAAGTAATTGAAAGATATTTCTTAGTCAAAGTGTGTGTGTGTGTGTGTGAGAGAGAGAGAGAGAGAAGACAATTTGTATATAAATATAGTGCTAGTGAACACAGTTTGAGTGGTTGAAGCTTCTAGACCAAATGATATCCATTCTCAGAGCTGAACCTTATTCAAGAGGTCACTTTTAGGAGAGACAGAATTGAACTGGAGACAAAAGAGCTCGCCAGACAAAAGAATGCACATGTCCAAAACCCAGAGCACAGCAGAGGAAAAAATGGCACATTTGGAGAACAAATGATTCAGTTTGGCTGCACAGAAGAATGGAGGGGAAAGCTGGAAGCATTTTGGAGGGTCTAGGGGTCATTAGTAACAAGACTTTATCTGGAGAAAACTAGGAACCATTGAAGATTTAAAGCAGGAGAGGGACAGGATTAGATTTATAATTTAGTTAACTCCTAGCATCTGTGTTTTGGATTGAATTGGAAGACGACACAACATATCAAGGTTAGTGGACAACAGGCTGCGTAACAGGGCAGGTAAGAAATGATAGTAAACCACTGGTACTGCAATGTTTGATGCACTTGAATCCTGCAACATAACCTCCAACAGTGCTTCTGCATTTTGTGTTACTCATATATGTATAAATTATAAGTATATGTTACTATATTGGTAGATGAAACTAATAAATTATTAAATAAGATAAAATCATTAGAAACAGAAGAACTAATCATCTTCTTCCTGTATCCTATTCTATCTTAAACACATTCCTGAAATCATATGCTCTGGAGATTCACTGGTCTGACTTTGGAAAGTAAGGATGAAAGGAGAAACACTTTTGCATAGATCACACTGAGATAAAGAAGCAGGAAATTAAGAAATTATGGAGAGAGTTCTGTGGACAGAGGCCTATAGACAGAAAAGCCATCCTACTTTCCTGGAAAATTTTATAAAACCTATAATTTTCATTATAACTAAAAAGTGAAACTTCTCTACCTGGCAAATACCCAGCAATCTCTTTTCTCTTTGGGTCAATATAATTACAAGACACATATTTTTAGGCTTTCTTTCATATTTCATAGCATACTTGGCCAGCAGGATGGGTATAATAGGGTGACAGCTGATTTTTTTTGTGGGGGCGCAAGGGGCTGGAGAGATGGCTTAGCAGTTAAGAGCACTGGCTGCACTTGTAGAAGAACCAGGTTTGATTCCCAGCACCCACCTGGCAGCTAACAACCATCCATAACTCCAGTTCCAGGGGATCTGACATCCTCTTCCAACCTCATGGAGGCAATACACTCATACACATAAAATTAAAATAATAAATAAAATTTTAAAGACATTTTTGTCCAATTGACTAGACCTAGAATCACATAGAAGATAAGCCTCCAAGGTGTCTGTGCTGGATTTTCTAGGTTAGATTAATGGAGGTAAGGAGAGTCACCCTAAATGTGCTCCATAGTTGGGGTACCAGGTAGGATAAAGAAGAGAGGAAGAGCTGAGTGCCGGCATCCATCTGCAGCCTGCCTGCGGATACAACGTGACCAGCTACCTCAGGCTCCTGCTTCCACACCTTCCCACCATGATGGTCTATACCCTCAAACTATGAGCCAAAATCAACCCTTTCTACCCTGGGTTGTTTTTCTCAGGTTTTTGTCACAGCAACAAGAAAAGTGACTGCTATAAATAATTAATCCACAATATCAAAGTGTAATGATGAGAACCCTTAGAGGAAATACCTGAACCAGTACTTAACCTTTCATGGAGCTGAGAGGTTGACTGTGACTTCAAGATTCTGGGCTTTATGACAGTTCTTCCAGGGACTAAAATTTCTGATTCAATTTAATTTTTTAAAAAACTCTGGCAACCAAAATCATCTCTTGTTCGTTGATTGCATCTAGTGCCAGATAGAGAACCAATGCAAGGTTCATCTAGAAGCTCGCCCATGCCAACCACTAAAAACCACTGTGGACCTCAAAACTGTTTGAAAAAGAAAGCAGAAAAAGTATAAAGGCCCAGAACCACATAAATATAATGTCCACTTCACAGTAAGATATTTAACAGATGTCTTCTGTGGTTTCTCTTGAACCACAAAGGTAGCAATTAAAGATTTAAGTCAGGTATGTTACCAGGTTTGATCTTATATTCAAAGAGCATTGATATTTATAATTGCTGGGAGACAAGCTATCACTGTATTGTAAAGTGTTTGATTTTCTGATACAGATACATTATTATGTCAAACACACCATAGCCATAGTCAAGAAAATAAGGCAGTTCTGCCCCTGAAGCAAAGTAATTTCCCTTCCTCCTCTTTCTTTTCCTTTCTTTTTTTTTTTTTTTTTTGAGACAGGTCTTCCTGTAGTCACAGATGGCCTGGAACTCACTATGTAGACCAGGCTGGCCTCCATCTCACAGAGATCCCCCTGCCTCCACCTCCCAAGTGCTGGGACTAAAGGTGTGAACCACCATGCCCAGTAGTAATTTCTTTTTTATTTTACTTATAATTATTGTGGTGTGTGTGTGTGTGTGTGTGTGTGAATATACAGGTGTGTGAGTATGTATGTGTGTGCATGTCTTTGTGCCTGCATACATAGGCACTGCGGTACACATGCGGAGGTCAGAGGACAACTTTCAGGAGTCAGTTCTCTCCTTCATTGTAGGTTTCAGTGATCAAACTCAGATAATCAGATTTATATGTAAAGTGCTTTTGCCCAGGGAGTTATCTCACCAGCCCAAGGAAAGCAATTTCTCAACAGTCACATAGATAAAGGGAAATCTCCAGGATTCACAGCAGGGTGAGCTTTACTTTGGCATCGGCCTGCAACCTCCACACCACAGTGCCCCTGGTTCACCCAGCCACGTTGATCAAGGGCTCTCACACATAGTGAAGAAGGTGAAAGGAAAGTTGTTATTGCAAAACTTAAAAGTTCAAAGAGGCTGTGGTTTTCACTAAGAATCAGAATCATGACGACAGGACACAAAGACAAACCTGAATTTCCTAGCATCCTTTCCTGGCATCCTATCCAAAGCCTTTGCACTGCAACGTGAGCATTCACACATGCACACGCAGAGGAGGAAGTCAGCCGTACAGCTGCAAGCTGCTGCAGAAGTCAGGCAAGAAATGCATCACCTTACACTGAAGAAGTTGTGAAAGCAGAAAAATCAATCTAGCGTTTTAATGAAAAATGTGAGAAACCGAGATGAGTTAGGGCGCGATCACGTTGGGTAGATCCGTCTCTTTTGTTATCAATCTTCTATCTCCCTACCGCACACTCAGCAGCTTTACTTAAGTCTATGCAATGCATTGTCGTGTCTACCACGGTGAGATTATAAAACCATCATTGTCTCCTAAGGACAAGGAACTGCACAAAATTACAGTCTTCAAATGGAAAAGATTAAACCCAGGAAAAGAGAATCATTTCCACAAGATTGGAATACGGAAATTTCCCTTATATCTTTGTAATTGCAAATCTTGGATTTAACATAAAATCTTATAGGACATCTTGAATCACTCTTCAATCCCTTTTCTTTCTGTCTTAAGAAAAAATTCAAATAATATTTAATGCCTTACAACAAGAGCTTTAAGTTTTCTTATACACATGATTGTTTTTCTTATCTTTATCTTCTGTTCCCAGACTAAGTTGAAGGCTAGTGAGTGCTTTGGAAGTCTTCGAACTATTCATGTCTGATGGCTGACAGGGAATCATTTTGCTGATTACTAAGTTACTTACAGGGAATGGATAGTATTGTCTACCAAGCCTTTTAAGTCAATCCACATCAGCCCATTGAATAATTAAAACATTGAGGATCTTGCATTCAAGACTTCTGTATTCTAAGGCAGCAGTCAACAAAGGAATAGTGTCATTGATAGTCTGTCTCTGTTTAGGACCCACATCTACTCCCACGGCAGTATGTTCTCTAGATCCGAGAATCCTCCCTGAAAATGGATGTAGGTGGCAGTTCCTCCAGTGTTTCAAGAGTTCATCCAACATAGAGATGGAAAGTCTCAACAGCAGCCAGCAAGCATACATAGGATCCATTTCCCAAGTACCATATTCTCTGCTAAGATAAAGTCACCTGAAGCACGGCCTTTCTTTATTGTGATTCAATGGTTTTCTGTTGTAAAAATAAACAAAAATTCCAGAATCTAAAGCGAAAGGAAGGCATTGCTGTGTAGAATATGTCACCTTCTTTCTCCACCTAAACCTTAATCTCATTTGAATCCAAACATTTTTATGACATCTTTGCACATGTACAGTGTTAATGTGCAAGATTTTCTCTAGACTATACCTAGAGAGAAATGCTGATTTGTGTGATGTCAACTTTGCAAATGTTACGTCACTCCCAAGAAGGCTGCACCAATTTATGCATCCCTCAGCAAGATAATCCACTCCACTCTAACAACAAACATTGACACCACTGACTCATATGCACCCCAACAGCTAATATTAGCATATTTGTCTTTTAACTTTTGCCAGCTTAGTGACTTCATGCTATAACTTTGAGTATTAAACTTACATTTTCTTGGTCATCAATAAAAATGAGTACATTATAACATATTCTCTATTCTTTTGGTTTGTTTTATGAAATGAATGCCTGAGTCTTTGGGAAATTTTTCTTTCAAATTTGTTTTTGGACATTCTTTTTCAAGAAAAAAATGTGTGTGTGTGTGTGTATGTGTGTGTGTGTGTGTGCACGCGCGCGCTCTATTTTTAACAAGCTAAAATGTTCTCGGGCTTCGTTTTTTTTCAACAAATACATATTAAGTTTTATATGCCAGATCTTAATCTGAGCCTGAGAAGACAGAAGTAAATAAAACAGAGAAAATGATTTAGGGATGATTTGTACACACAGGGAAGAAAGAAATGAATAAACAAGCAAAATTCATGGTATGCCTCCTCCCCTTAGTTTTCCTCCCTCTACAGGTGAGCTTTTCTGGATCTGGTTTTTACAGGCTCTGGTGCTATGACCTTAGCATCTCTGAAGATGTAATCAGAAAATTGCAGATATGGTAAGCTATGTACGCATCCCAGACAATGTCATCCTAGATAGAGCAATAAACAGAGTGTGATGACCTGTGAACTTTAACAGTTTCTAACATGTACAACAAGGTACTGCCAGCAAAACTGCTGAAAACAGCGGGAGCCCAGGATCCTGGTTGAGGCTTGAATACCTGATTGCATTAACGCTACTCACACAAGCTTATTTGTAGCTTCTCCAAACTCTCAGGCCCTGCCTTTTCTCAAAAAGCAATTCACTTTCTTCTTGTTTGTAAGGTCATTATCTCTTTAAACCTTACACTTTTAGAATAGAAATATTAAATTTAAATTACATTGGGTAATGATGGAAACTGCACTTTAGGGAAATTCAAAGTTTACATCAAGACAGAAAAAAGATCCCACATTTCATGTCATTCAAAATTTCTGTGCAGGTTTTCTACAGTTTAGCTCTCAGATTCTCCCATTATGCTCTGACATTTATCTCAATGGACTGATGACTACACTTTCCAGGACTCCCACAGTTCAGTCATGAGTTAGAGAATGCCAAAGAGAGGTTGTGCAGGATTAGAAGGTTGGAAGACCCTATGTCTTGTGACTGATCCCTGAGTACATCATACCACTTCTGTTAAGTCAGTTTTACCTCACTGTGATAAAACACCTGACTTGAACAACCTAAAGGGAGGCTTTGCTTATTTTGGCTCATGATCTCAGAGATCTCGGCCCATGATTACTTGTCTCTATGTTTTTAGGTCTGTAGTGATCATAGCAGTACATCATGACTGTGAGACTGTGTGGTAGAAGCTGTTCACTTCAGGGATAGATAGAAAACATGAGAGAAGAACAGACTAGGAATCATGACCCCCAATGACCTACTTCCTCCAGCAAGACCCCCACTTCCTAGAGCTTCCAGACCCTCCCAATATATCACCACCAGCTGGGAGCCAAGTGTTAAAATGTGAACCTATGTGGGACACTTCATATTCAAACCTGAACACCATTCCCCTTCATCCCCTCCCCTCTCCTGATTTCTAATTCTTCATATTAGAATTAATCCAGTTAACAATGTTGAAGCACATTAAAGAAAACCCTTTCCTCTGATTTCTAAACTGAACACCTAAAAGCCTTGAAAATCTCATTTAAGTGAAATTATTCTGAGCTCAATAAACCCTTTGAACTATAGGAAAAAATAAATATAAGAATCTATATCCCAGCACTTGGGAGGTAGAGACTAGACTATCACGAGTTCAAACCCAGTTTGTATTATACAGTGAGACTTTGCATTGAAAAAGAGAATTTGTAATTTATTTTATTATTGTCATATCTACAAAATTTTTACAATATATAAGAATTTCAGTTCATAAATATGTACGTATTTGTGTACAACAAGATGGCCTTTTAAGGAATTATGTTAGGAATTATGTATTCCTAACATCTGATTCAGAGAAATTGGCTAAACTTTAAAGGTCATATTTCTACAAAAGGTCAATTTATTGAACATCAGATGTATCTTTTTCAATTTAGCATTTTTATTGGTTTTCTAGGGCTGCTGTAGCAAAAGACCACAAACAGTGGTCTAAACAGCAACAATTTTGCTGGTGAGATAGCTCAATAGGTAAGGGGTACCTACCATGAAGCCTGGGGACCTAAGACCCACATGATGGAAGGAAAGAACTAACTCATATAAGTTGTCCTGTGACCAACATATGTGGCACGCACATAAATAAATAAATAAATAAATAAATAAATAGAAAAAAAATCACTGTCTCAGCCCTGGAGGATACAAGTCCAAGATCAAGACGTCTAAAGTCGCCAGGAAGGGGTCTGTTCTATCCTCCCTCATCCTTCTGGAGGCATACAGGCAGTCCTTGGTGCTTCTGCAGTGGGCTGAGTCTTTCCTTCACAGTCACAGTGCCTGTTCCCTGGAGGTTTGTGTGTCCGCTATTGTAAGGACATCAGTCATATTGGATCATGGCCCAGCTTAAGGAGTGCATTTTAATGAATTATATCTGCAATGGTTCTTTTTCAGCTCTCATAGTTTGGAATTGCAGTGGTTAGGACTCCAACCAACCTTATCGGGAGGAATAAGTCAATACTCAACAGTATCCTGCAAAGGGGCCTCTCACTCAGTCAAGGCAAGATACAAACAATGCCAATAGTCTATAAATCACACATTCACCCATTGAAAGCCTAATGATAAAATGTTGTTTCTCCCATATGCCAGTAACCTAAAAAAAATCAATAAGTCTAGATTTATGGTATAGAAAGGTGGCTTGGGGCAGACAACAGACCACTATGGGAGACCTCAAGTCAACACTTCACCAGAACCTGCTGCAATACACACCTGCTAAGCTGGTTAGTTTTCGCTTTCAATTTTACACAACGTAGACTCACCTGAGAAGAACGTCTCAGTTGAGGAACTGTCTAAACCAAGCTGGCCTGTGGAGACGTCTGTAATTGTTCATTGATATAGGAAGACCCACCCCATAGTTGGTGGTATCATTCCCTGGTTTGGGGTGCTGAACTGTGTAAGATTAGAGAAGGCTAGCTGGTCCAAAGCATGCAGGCAAGGATCCATTTATTTCTTTCTGTTCTTGTCTGTGGATGTGATGTGACTAGCTGTGTGTGTTCCTGCCTTGACCTCCCATCAATGAGGGACTGTAACCTGGAGTTTTAACTCAGGTAATATAATTTTCAATTTATTTTAAATGTTATCAGTAATAATTGTAGCTATTATCATAACTACTCCCATTTACCTTATATATTAAAATTATTGGTTTAATTGTGATTTTTAACAATATATAGTCATTATCAGACATTTAAAATTCAGAGCAAAAAAAAAACAACACAAAAAAATTGATTGAAAATCAACTATGAGTCCCAAATCAAAGCTACCTTCTGCTATCTTTTCACTTTTATAGTCTGTCAAGACTTTTCTATAGGCACATATATTGATCAAATTTTACACTATGTTGTATAACTTTTTAATTCTATACATTATGAGCATTTCTCAAATTTCCTTTCCTAATACCATTTTATAAAACCACATGGAATTCTACAATGTAGATGTACCATCACTTATATTGGGATTATAAGCCATTTCTTTTCTTTTTCTGAAATCAGAGTCTTTATTGCAATACCTCAATAACACAGGAAATGAAAATGGACATCCAGGCAGCACATCACTCCCCTGTGTCAAACCTCTTTTGAAGAGATTGTGAGGAGATTTCAATAGAGAAAAAAGGCACAAGTTTTCTGTGGTATCTCCTGTGTTATTTGGGCTCCATCTTTTGTAATAATAAGAGCAGCTTCTGTATTCTGAGGATCTAATGTCAAATCTACCTGAAATGCGCTCATCATTTTCTGAAGTCCGGAATGAGGAGGGAGCTGGCACTGCACCTCTGTTAACTCTATGAAGAAGCCTCTGGGCCTCCGATGCCTTCGTGGCTGCTCTGAATGTTTTCAGTACTTCTCAGGAGATCCAGGTCACATTGACACTATTTTTCACTCAATTCACTCAGCAGATCGCTCAGTGTGGACAAGTAGCCGGGACATTGGCTTTTGCTCTTCACGAGTCGGCCTTTAGTCTCCTTCCCTTCTCCAGGTGATAAGAACTGCTCCAGGTCCAGCTCATTTCTCAAGAACTGTGGAAATTCTTCCGATTTGAATGGCAAGTCGCTCTTCCAATTTTCCATCTATAACAAGAAATTACTGGACATTGACACCTGCCCTTTCCACTTTATCTGAGCAGCTTGTATTTGTGCCTGGAGGCTCCGAATACAGCTTTTCAGTTTCCATATGGATCTAGTTAGAGCTTCTTCTACGAGCAGTGGATACTGATGGCAGAAGTGAGGGGACGCAACACATGGGGTACACAGCAGCTCCAGCTCCTCCTCGGAGCAAAAGTCTGGGACCCCTCGAGCTCCTCCCAGAGATGTCTCCTGTTCTTCAAGGCAGACGGCTGAAATAGAATGCCAATCACCAGACACTTTTGAGTGTTCTCAATGAATCGGTAGATAGAGGCCTTTTGACAAAAGGGACAGTAAAAGAAAGCCTTCGGAGAGTTCCAGCAGTGGAGGATTCCAGCGTGACAGAAGTAATGGCCTCAATAAGTGGTCACCGAGTCCTGCAGGTGACTCAGGGGTTGGAGCAGCAGACGTCTTCCAACTCCTCGGGGTAGGCTGCTGTGGCCATTGTGCAGCAGGATCTGTTGAGGAGATTCCTAGTCTGGCTCTCGAGGAACTTTCTAGTCAATTCCAGACTGCCTTCTTAGTCTTCTTTGTGGGGAAACACAAAACAGGTTGAAGTGATGGCAATTAACAAAGACTTCAGGAAAGAGCGGGCGATCCTGAGAGAATCCTGGACGTAAGTTTCCCAGAAACATCTGCCAGGATTATAAGCTATTTTCATCTTTCTGTAATAATATATAACAACATAATATCCATCATGGAAGGAAAATTTTAGCATGTCTATGGTAATATCCTTTTTAAGATCTTATAATTGTGGTTCAAAATATTAGAACATTTTCATGTGAGAAATTTTTGATACGTATTGTAAAATTACCCTTCATTTCTTTTCATGCTCACAAAAGTGGCCGTTTTTTTTCTTTCATCTTTGTAAATTAGCTTGGTGAAAAATATGATATTTCATAGTTATTTCAAAATGAAGCTCTTTGATTACAAGAAAAGTTAATTTGCTTTAACAAATGTATCACCCATTTGCAATTTGTTTGTGTCCAGGAAATACCCCATTGCATTATGGTCTGTTAAAATGTTCTATTTTTTATACTGATTCCTATTACTGTGTATACACTAGGAATACTAAAGCTTTATGTATCTGATATGTAGCAGATAGCCCCAAACTAGTTGTATGTACTTATAGTTGTGATAATTTTATAATATCCAAAAACTTTATATTTTTAGGCCAACAAATAAAATCTTTATAATTCTTCAGGTTTAGAAAATACCGGCTGATTAAGGAAAATATCCAAAGCATGTTCTTAATGGTTTTTGCCCCATATTTTGCACTCAGGTCTTTCTTTAATAATAAAATCTAAAGTCTTTCAACCACACAGACGTGAACATAGAAAAATGTCCTATTCAGGACCCCCTCTCCTGGCAGCCTCAGAGCTGATGTCACAGAGGAGTTCCACTAAGAATATGTTTTAAATGCACAGTAGGACTTATAAAATTTTCCTTATTCCTGATCATCTAAATGTTCTAAAGTATCTAAATGTACACGTGTTACTTACTTTAAAAAGCAATACAAGGGATTGGGGATTTAGCTCAGTGGTAGAGCGCTTGCCTAACAAGCGCAAGGCCCTGGGTTCGGTCCTCAGCTCCGAAAAAAAAAAAAAAAAAAGCAATACAAATAAACTTTTAAAAATGAAGTGGAAATTTAATTTTAAGATATCCTAGATAGGAGGCAGAGGCAGGAGGATCGTTGTGAGTTCAAGGCCAGCCTGGTTTACATAGTGAGTTCATGTCAGCTGGGACTACAGGGAGACCCTGTCTCAAAAAAAAAAGACCGAAAAAAAAAGATATCCTAGATAGATGCCTAGAATTTTATGAAGAAATCAAGACAAATACCCTTATTAGGGAGAAAGATAACCAGTTTATATATAATAATAGAAATCTCCAGTAATTTCTTTACCAAGTAAGTTATTATTCAATTGGAAAAGTATTGACTAGTTTAGTTCTTGGCACACAATAGCTGCTTAATAAATATTAATTAATTAATTAATTAAGCAAGAGAGCAGTCTCCAGGAAACATTGCTGGGGACTGGGAAGTCTTGATTAGGAACCTGAGGGACACAGGTGCTGTTGTTATATCTTCTTCCAAATAACAGTTGGGAGTTTCAAAAAGAAAGAAGGCCACAGGAGGTGAAAAGCTGGCTATGCAGATGGTGTCAAAGACTGAAATTTAGATTTTTGGATCACAATCTAAATAACACCAAAATGATGAGCTTTGGGCTAGAAAAGAAGCCCCTGTTAGCAGTACCAGGAACCATATGCTTGTCCAAAAAATGAGCTATCTTGGTTAAAAGGTCTTAGAAATGGAGCAGGTGATCTGGATGCTGGTTGGATCCTTCCCTCAATTATGGTTAATTAACGCACGTCCATTGAACTGTTTTGGTCCTGTCACTTTTAAAATTAGAAGACAATGCCTCAGACCCTCTCATCTTAATAGTCAACGTGTCTCTAAAAGGGGGAAAGGAGAAAATAAAAACTAAGGTATGTGTTCACTTACTATGGAGATCCAGCATGTGTGACCTAGAAGGAATTACAGTAACAATCAAGATACCCAGATAAATCAGAACAGCTTTGGAAATAACTGCGAGGACTTCAGGTGGCTATGCACCATTACATGGGATATGGATAGAAAACAAATAAATCTTTATGTTACTAAAAACAAAATGAAGCAAACACATCATCATAGTCTTCAAACTTTATAGGAAGCTACACAGAAGTGGAATGTTGTAACTAACGTGGAGGAAGTGGAGGCAGCTTGTAATTAGGATACCCACCCAATCAGAGGTTCTTAAATGTTAGGTGAAAGCACTCCAAGGAATTTAAGGATGATGGTGAGAGAGAAACTCTAATAAGTCATTTACCGAGTCATTAATTCAACCCATATGAAATTCAAAGCATTTACTTACCGGTGTGGTGCAACCAAACAGAATGTACACTTTGGAAAATGAGGAGAGATACCACTGGTGAAAAACTATTACTGTGTCATGAAGCATCTCAAAGACATGTGCTGTCTATCATCCCTTTGTTTCACAACTGACTAAGAGAGGTGTGTACGTTTATGTGTGTGTGCATGTTTTGTATATGCATGTTTGCGCATGTAAAAATACACAGAATACCTTTCATCATATATATCCCACCTGACATGATTTCTTTGGTCCAAATTTCTGCTAATAAAATTGTAAGGTTGCCATATGAACTCACAGAGTTTGCAATAGAATGCACAAGTCCTGTGCAAGCCCAAGCAAGACAAAACCTCATCATGAAGAGGGGAGGTAGGCACATTGTCCCACCCCTAAATGAGGAGCTATTGGCAATGGATAGATGCTGGGAGAGGAATGGTCAGTTTTCTTTAAGAGGGTGGTCCCTGATAGGTCAACCACACTCCAGTGGATGGCCACATACCCAAGAGATATAGGCAGCACAAATTGGGTTCAATGAATTTTTTTCTTAAGTTGGATGGGTAGGAAAGGGGTTGTGGACTGGGAAGAGCTAGGAGAAAGGGTGAATATAGTCAAATTCTATGAAATTATAAAAAGAACTAATAAAAATGAAAAATTGTAAGATTGAATATTTTCTCTTTAAAAAATTGAAATTTGCATTTGATTTAGAAATTAATTTTACTTTAAATGTTTGGCTTAATTCTATGGTTTCACTAGTTTCTAAATCTATGGTTCTTTTATACCATGTTTTGGTTATTGTTGGCACACTGCAACAAAACACCTAAATCGTTCTAAGAAGCATTTCTCCATGCCTTGAATATGAGGCAGTTTGTTTTGTCTTTACACATGAAATGTACTTTAAATAGGCATTACAACAGTAAAGTCTCATACAAATTTGAAATCACTGACTTATTTTTGTTCAGTAATCACCCTTTCTAAGGAGAATTCTGAACCAGCCAGAATTCCTTTTATTTCTTCGCATCTAAATGTTATATGTAGTCAGATTTTTCTCTTCATCTGAGTAATTTTGCCTTAATTATATAGACATACATCTCTTTTTAATTTTTAAATGTTCTGTCTCATTTTACAGACTCCTTTAAGGAAACTTTCTATGGGAGGTTGTTTAGGACCAAAGATCCTAGGAAACGTCCTGCCTTATGGCAACCACTTGGTTTGCTTTTTCTGCCTCTTATGCTACTGTGTTTTCTTTTTCAAAACTATTATCAACATTTTTTCTAGACTATATAGACAAATTTCACACACACACACACACACACACACACACACACACACCTCAGTCTCTGATTTAGAATATTTCCTTTCCCTGGCTCTGATACAATTGTCCCTTTGGCCCCATGCTGTTATAGTAGATCTGCTGTGATTGGTGTTTTGTTATTCTAGTCATCAGATGACAAGTAACCTCCCCAGACATGGTGTTTATCAGCAAACAAATGCTTTTTTTTTTAATTTCTTGCCCTTGTTCAATATACGTGTGAATACTTTTTAAATAGGCTGTAAAATGGTCAGTGAGTATAAATATGATCAAAGCACATAATGCATGTGTCCAGGTTACTTTCTGTTGCTGTGATAAAAACACTGACCAAAACCAACTTGGGGAGGAAAGGGTTTAATTGGCTCACAGTTCACAGTCCATCATCAAGGGAAACCAAGGCAGGAGCTCAGGGTGGGAACCTGGAGGCAGAAACTGAAGCAGAGATGGTAAACAGGGGAGGAACACTGCTTACTGGCTTGCTCCCCTAGCCTGTGCTCAATCTACTTTCTTTTTTAAAAACATTTTATTTACTATTTTTATTTTTATGTGTATGAATACCTACATGTATGTAAGTGCACCCGTGTGAAATACCAGAAGAGGACATCAGATCTCTCAAAACTAGAGTTATGGATGATTGTTAGCCACCATGTGGGTGCTGAGAATTGATCTCGTGTCCTCCGCAAGAGCAGCCAGTGCTCTTAACTGCTGAGCCATCTCTCCAGCCCCAGAAAGCAGCTTCTTTTACTCCATACTTTTTCTTGATGCTACATTATAAGAATAGTCAAACATGGGCCAGTCAGAGGGCTCAATGGGATAAGATGCTTGCCCCCAAGCCTGATGACCTAAGTTCAATCCCAGGGACCCACATAATAGAAGGAGAGAAGTTGACTCACACAAGTTGTCCTCTGACCACACACATACACACACACACACACTAAAACAAATGAATGAATAAATAATTTTAAAATAGTCAACTATACCCAGACATGGTGTTGGATAAGCTTGTCCTCCATGTGGCAAGCCAGACTAGCAAGCAATAAATAGATTCTTCTCTAGCTTCTCCCTGCAGACTTCAAACTAATTGGATCCTAAGACTCACTGTAGGAAGGGAGGCGCAGAGGGGGACAGTCACCCCTCATACCCAAACAGTCAACCTTAACTGCATAAGGAGGAGGGACTAAGGACAGACACAGGGGAAGCCATCTTGGACCATCTTGGCAGCAGCAGTTCAGGAAACCATGCCCAGGCCAAAATGTAAGGAAACAAAACAGCCCAAGGGTGCCCATACCTTTGTAAGTATCCCCCTCCCTTCCATCATATGCTCCCTTAGTAAGCTCAGTAACTACTTTTATTCCTTAAACTGTAGCTTGGAAGAATATTGTGTCAGTTTGTCTTAAGGATGGTGGAGGAGGGGGCCACATCAGGCCTGGAACTGATATCTCATGCCTCCCAGCAGTAAATTCAACTTACATATGGCATTGTGACAAAGGAGATGTCTATGTCTATGTGTAACTCATAAAAGCAGCCTATTCTTTAACTATTATTATTTAACAGAGGAAGTTTCTCAATAAAACTAAAACCAAAGAGGATTTACTAAAAATAAAAAATACTATTACCAGTATAGAGTGCAGATTGTTTGTGCAAATAATATTATACATTGAAATAAGTTGAAGAATTTCTCTCATTTTCCTAATAGAGGTTTGCTATTTCTCCTCCCTTTGGCTTTTCTATTTTCCCTAAAAGAGCCTGTGGAGTTTTATAATGCAAAGTAAAATGCAACATGAAAAGTGATTTTCTGTTTTATGGTATGTGCTGGTGAAGTGGTCCAGTTTCCAGCAACGCCAGCCATCAATGAGAAAAGTCAGAGATTAAATACTGGATAAAAACAGACTAGGCAAATGAATAAATTACTTCTTATAGCCCCCAAATATTTGTTAATACGATTTTGCACTTAAATTAAAAATGAATTTTCCTATAACTAATGATGACATTAATAACACACAAAATATTGCAGTATGGTACATTTCCCACAGGACTTCTTTGATCCTCAGTGGTCAGCCCTTTGTGCTATATGTGTTCATAGCCTTGACTACGAGTGACCCCTATCATACAGGAGCACCTTGAACTCTTTAGCTCTGTGTAGAAAAGTGTCCTGGTTTGCTTTCTGTTGCTGTGATAAAACACTGACCAAAACCAACTTGGGGAGGAAAACCTTTCACCCTACAAGTCATAGTCCATGGTTGAGAGAAATCAGGGTAGGAACCTGGAGGCAGAAACTGAACCCCAGTCTACAGAGGAATTCTATTGAGTGGCTTGCTTCCCCTGGCTTGCTCAGCTAGCTTTCTTATACAGCCCAGGCCTACCTGCCCAGAGATGGCATCATCCACAGGGGCTGGGCCCACTCACATGAATTAACAATCAAGAAAATGTCCAAAGGTCAATCAGATGGAGGAAATACCTCATTTGAGGTTCCTCTGCCCAGGTCTGGCAAGTTGACAGCTAAAGAAAACTATGATAAAAAGTCCAGAAATACTTCATCAGATAGCATTACCCTACTGACTAAAGTTTTGCTAAATATTTAATAACTAACCAATTACTTAAAAAAACAATCGAATTGACCTCATATACCCTTCAGAAGTTAATATGAGATTCTCTGATTTCTATTTCTTTTCCATTTTTAAAAACATTTGGGCAGTTCTGGCGCCCTGATCATGCGAGGCAAATGTGCTGACACTGAGCTGCATCCTCAACAGATTTTCTGATTTCTAATTGTAAACAGATTGAAATTTTTATTAGATTTTGTAGCAACTAATCAAACATTGGCTTCTCAATTCTAGAATGATTTTCCACATACTTCATTTGGTTTAAACAAAAAGAAAGAAGTTCCTCCACAATCACTTGTATTTAAATACCTTGATTATTCAAATTTTACAGAACACGAAATATTAGTTTAATAATGTTTATTAAATAAATTTAGACTGCACAAAGATATAGGAAATGATCAGCAATATTCCCGCCACTTAGAAGCAATCATAGTTAATGTAGAAATCTTAGCTAGTCATTCAATATTTACTGCAACTTTTCCATATACAGAATACTGTGTTAACTTATGTAAGTTAGTGAGCAATAATTCATCCTTGCTCTTATAGAAGACATTAAACTAGTAATTATAAGTTTGATTTGTATTTCCAAGATATTTCTAGATGATATAAAAGTATTCATTCAAAGTTTTGTCTAATCTATAATTGAAAAATAGATTTCCTAAGGAACCCATAAGTCCCAAATAGAGATGTACTTGTGATGGTTCCTGACACTGTGTGTGTGTTTTCTAGGAACAACTGAAAATAGAATTATAGGAAAATAAGTGATATATCAACAAAATAGATAAAGCTAAGAATTTGGAGTGTGGGCTGGAGAAATAGGCTCAGTGGGTAAACGGTGCTTGCCACTAAACCTGATGATCTGAGTTTGGTCACCTGAATCCACATTGTAGAAAATTAGAACTGACTTCTGCAGTTTGATCCCTGACCTTCACCTCTCTCTCTCTCTCTCTCTCTCTGTCTCTCAAATAAATGTAAAACAGATTTTCAAAAAATAATGTGGAATGTAAGAGTAATGGGAGACCATTAAAAGACTTAGGGATGGAACATAGCCATATTTATTTACCTTTTTAAACTTTTCTCTAGTTATAGAATGGGTGAAGATATGAAAGTTGACAACAATTAAAAAATGGATGTTGTTTAGGTAATCCACAGGAAAGATGAGGTCAACAGAGAGTAGAATGTGACCATGGGGCTAAAGAGCAGTGAATAGATTCAGAGATAATTGGATCATAGAACCTGTGACTCTTGGTCATTGACTGGTAAAAGGGAGAAAGGGCAGACATCAAGGACACTAAGATTTCTGGCTTGGGGCTGAAGAGATGGTTCGATGGTTAAGAGCACAGGTTGCTCTTGCAGAAGACCCATGTTTGGTTTCCAGCACCCACATGGTGGCTAACAACTGTCCATTGCTCCAGATACAGGGGATCTGATACCCTCTTCTGGCCTCAGTGGGCACTGCACACATGACTGCACTTACATGGGGCAAAACACTCATATACATAAAATGAAAATAAATAAATAAATATTAACAAAACTATTTCTGCCTTTTTCAATTAGGGGGATAGAATGGCATTTGCAAAGAAAGGAATATATGTTGAACTTGAACAAAAAGAAAGGGGTAAGTAATTGAATTTTAAGCGTATTTGTGAGTGGGAAATAGTTAAGGAGTCACACAATGAGCATAGTGTACAATATGTTGATCTTGAGGTGCTTCTGTGATACCCAGATAAAACTACCCAATAAGCAGCTGGCATACAGGTCAAGAACCCTGGGAGAAGCTCTAGGCTTGGAATACATTTGATAAACATTTGAATGGATCTACTAAGTGGAGTAGAGAGCTTGGGTCATATAATTCAGAAAGAATATACACAGTAAAAAAAGAAAACAACATAGTCTCCTATGTTGTTACAATATATGATACTCCTGGAGACTGAGAGGCATCAACAATGAGCAACAAGCCCCCAAGAGGCTGCTGTCATGGAAACCAAAGGGAAAAATCTTCCAAGGAAGAAGCAAGCATCAACAGAATTGAAAGCTGTTGAGAGAACAAATAAAAACATGGATGGAAAATGAATTGTAAGCCTAAGTTTCAGGGTGTCCACTGGCAAACTTGATGAGTGCGGTTATGATACCATAAAAAGAAATGTCAGAGAAGGTTGAGAAAAGAAAGAAATGGAAACAACATATAAGATTTATTCGAGAAGTTTTGCTATAAATGGGAGAGATCTGTACAAGAAAACGATGTCACGATGACGGGATTTTTAAGATGGGAAAGACATTGTTATCTTAAATCTTTATGAGAAGTTATAACAAAAGAGGTCACTTGAAGATTCAAAAGCAGGAAGGTTCAAATTACTGGTCCCTAAAGAGATGATGCAAAGCAAGAGATGGATATGACAGATGGAAAAGGACCTGAGAAGAAAGATAACTCCTCAAATAGATAGGAAGGTGAAAATAAAAAACAAAATGGCAGATTAACAAGTGCTGCGAAGATCCATTTGCAGAACTCTTACTGAAAACGTGGACCTGCCCTGGAACATAAGAGCATCTGAATCTACTGAGAGTGTATGGAGAACTGGGAAAAGCTGACGCCAGGGGACTGAGGCAAAGGAAGAAGATAAAAACAAGTGTAGAGGGGTTAGAGTGTGGCTTGTCAAGAAACTACTGATCGATAGACAAGTTTAAATTGACAACAATAAATGTATAGTGATATGGATTTAATCAGAAAATGGGATGGAGTTTTGGCTGACAGAAGACAGGACAGTTCGGTTGATCCTGGTTAATACCTATCACCAGACAGCAAGGGACTGGAATGCATAACATACCCCAGGTTCTCCCATGGTGTCGTTTGTTTTTCAACGCTGAGTAGCATTCCACTTTGTGTGCATGCTGTATTTTGTTCACCCACTCACCAACTAACAGATAGTTAAATTTGGGGAATCTTAGGACTGTTATAATATTACTATGAGTATTTACACACAAGTCTTTTTTTGGGTACCGGCAAGTAGAATTACAGTAACATCCAGAAAACAGATGCTGAAAATTTTAAGAAACTGTGAAACTGTTTCCTACGATGACTATCCCATTTCTCAATGCCACTAGTAACATATGAGGATTCCAGTTTCTCCACTTTCTTATCAACACTTAATGTTGTCGGTGTGTTTGAATATAACCATCCTATTAAGTATAGAGCATCATTTTACTGTGATTTTAATTTTCACTTCTGTAATAGTTTGTGAGGTATACTTTCATCATTTTTCCTTAGTTTGTTAGGATAACTTCATTCTTAATTTTGTTCTAATATGCTATTAGTGAATTTTGCTTCAAAAGTTCATGTTTTATTTTATAATATAGTGTAGGTATATTGCTGTTTCTTGCTGAAAATTATTTTTTTGGGGGGGTAGGCTCTCCCTATAGCCCCAACTGGCCTGGAGCTTGCTACGAAGACCAGGCTGGCCTCAGTCTCACAGAAATCCTCCTGTCTCTGCCTCCCAAGTACTGAGATTATAAGAGAATGCGACTGTGCCTGACTGAAAATTATTCTTAAAACAATGCTTTTCCTTCTGCCTCTGTTTTATTTTTCTTTTTAAATATTTTATTCATTATTTTTATGTGTACAAGTGTATTGCCTGCGTGTGTGTAAATGCACCCATGTTGTGCAGTGCCTGTGGAGATCAGAAAAGGACATTGGAGTCACTGGAGTTATGAAGAGTTGTTAGCCACGATGTGGGTGCTGGGAATCAAACCTGGGTCCTCTGTAAGAGAAGCCAGTGCTCTTAATGCTGAGCCACCTCTCCAGCCTCTTCTTTTTTATTATTAAATATTAATTTTTTAATATTTTATTTATTTTTTATTTTGTATGAATGTATTGCCTGCATATTTGTATGTGTACCTGTGTCATGCAATGTCCTCAAAGGCTGGAAGAGGGCATCAAATACCCTGGAACTGAAGTCACAGTGGTTGTTAGATACCATGTGGGTTCTGGGAATCAAACCCATGTCCTCTGCAAGAGCAGCTGGCGTTCCTGACAACTGAGCCATCTCTCCAGTACTATTTTATTTTTCTTTATCTTTCAGAATCAGTTCATAACTTCTAGGTCAGATTCCATTCTGCTTTGTTTTGCTTTTTCCTTTTTTTTTAATTTTTTTGTTAATCCTTGGGAAAAGATGGCTTTAACCTGGACTGCTATTTAACCCACTGTGATTTGGTTACATCCCCCCTGACTCCTCCCTGATAACGTGGCCAATTTTAAATTTCTCTTGAATTCTATCATGAAGGAAAGTTCCATAATCTTTCAGTCTAAAGAGGATCTGGGGCTGAGGAAACACTTGGCAACTGTATTTTGCAACCTATGGTTTTTAAAATTTATTTTATGTGTATGCATGTATTGCCTGCATGTAGATAAATGCACCCATGTCATGCAATGCCCCGGAGGACAGAAGAGGCTGTTGGATCTCCTGGAACTGGAGTTACAGACAGTTGTTAGCTGCCATGTGGGTGCTGGGTTTCGAACCCAGGTCTTCTGCAAGAACAGTCAGTGTTCTTAACCGCTGAGCCATCTCTCCAGCCCCAACCTATGTTTTCGTTGAGAGGCCAAAACCAGCTTCTTGCATTTGATTGTACACAGTGTGACTGGGGGAGTTCGTCCTGATATTACAGCCCATCATTTGGGGGAAGTGACTGTCTCATTAGTGACAAATTACATCAGGGTGAAGGAGAACAGCAAGGAAGAGGTTAAGAATGGCCAGGAACGAGGTCCAGACATTTCTTAAAAACAAGAATGTTGAGCCTTAGCCATAGATCAGAGAAAAACATAAGTCTAAGTCGTGGTATTGCAAAACATAGGATGGTTGTTTAACGTTAAATGTAATCACCAACTGACTAGCCTTCCTGGAAATTGTTAAAATCTATAGATTTTGTAAGAAACTAATACACTCTTTGTAGCCTACTGATTAGCTTTAAATGTAAACCTGTAGAATGTGTTTTGTTCTTTGTGAAGCTAATTCTTTCATGTATTCTGGCATAAACACCAAGCTTGTAACTGTAGTTTTGAAAGTATAAAAAAGCACTGCTAAGGAATTAAACTCATTCTTCTCCTCCATCAGAAGGCTGAGTCCTTTTGATTCTTCCTGTGTTCTTGAAACACATTCATCTTATGGGGATTTCCACATAAAGTACAGGGAGTCCTTCAGATCTGCAGATTCCTGTGGTTTTTCTATTGAATAAAATTGGTGAGGGCAATTTATTTTCTGTTTGTCCTTATTTCAGTTTATTTCCTTGTGAGGGATACGTGAGTGTGTGTTGAGTGTGTGTGTGTGTGTATGTGTGTGTGTCTAGAGATCAAACTCAGGGCCTTGTCCATACTCTACTCCCAAGGCCTGCCCTGGACACTTTATCTTGTATTTATTCATATTTTTATTATCATCTGTCTTCCATATCTATTTGTTTCATCTTTGTAGTTCATGGTCTTTTTTCAATATTCCAAGAATTAAAAATTATCGTCTGTATCTCCTGTGTAATCTCCTAAACATCTCCTTTGCTTTATGTCCTTCTAATTCTCCTCTCTCTCTTTTCTCTCTCACTCTCTGTATTGTAATTTGAAACAGGATGTCATCTTGTAGCCTAAGCTGGCCTGGTACTCACTGTGTAAACCAGATTGGCCTCAAACTCACAGCACTCCTGCTGCCTCAGCCTTCTGAGTGCTGAGATTGCAAGCCTGAAATATCATGCCAGCCTTGCATTTGTCAAGTAGACCTACCACACACAATATTTTGCTACACTTTTGGTTAACATTTACACCCTTGGTTTTGTCTTCCTGTCTAATTACATTGGCTTTTTGTAACAGTAAGAATTGATTATAACAATATTGGCTTATCATTTTCCTGATTTTAATGAAAGTGTATTTAACTGTGAATGTTATGATTCTCTTTTTTCTCTTTCTCCTTTGCTTTCTATTTTTAAAGTTGAAATTATGCTTTTAATTTAATTAAACTCTAACCCAAGTCTTTATTTCTACATGCCTAGCAAGAATACTTTTACTTTGATACTATATATCACTCTATGGGGGAGATGTTGGGAAACCCTGCTGTTAGGGTTGTAGTTCTCCATGGCTGGATAGCCCTAAGGGGCGCGGCACCAAATGGAAGGACTCCCCTTTTCAGCAGGGTGCCTCCTGCTCTCTTCCTGGCTTACCTGGAAAGTGCCACCAAGCACAGATGCCTGACCTTATTTGGAATATGACCTTTGGCATAGTTACCTGCAATAAAACTGCCCCCGGTTTTTTTTCTATATGATAATTAGGCATTGCCCTATAGTCAGATGATAGGATCCTACTGCCACATGTAAATAAAGCATACTATGTGCCCCTATCAGCCTTTGGCTGCTGCCTCCATACTATATTTTCCCTGACCCCCACTGAATAAACAGAGATGTATCACTGAATCTGACTCCCCGGAAAGTCTTTTCGGTCATGCTCATTGGCCATCCTGACCCTGTTCGTCGCTTCTGCTCCCTTTGTCCTCGTGGATTGGTGATCAACAGCCCTTAAGGAGAGGGAGAGATCCACAGTTAACTTTGACCTTCTGTCACAGAGCTGGTGAAATGCTAAGAATTGAGTTAATCTTATTAACAGATGCTATGAAAATACCCTATAAATCCTGCAGCAAATCTTTGTTAAAGCATCTGTACTTCTGCATCCTAATGCCACTGTTTTCTCATCCTAGCTTTGAAAATCCCATAGTGGAATCCCTGCACACACTAGTCAGAGGAGGGCTACCAAAAGCCTAGACTGCTGCCTACCTGGTACTTGTTAAAGCTTCTTCCGTCTTAATGAATACTGCTTTCTATCTCTGCCCATCACAGTTCAGTGAAACAAGGACCAGGGGAGCAAAGACACTTCATAAGTCCTTTTCTCCATGTTTGGGCCAACGGCCAGTTTTCTCTTGAGAGCCTTTTCCCTAGCCAGCATCTGTAGCAGTGGCATAGTTTGGGCCTACACCACCCTGAGTCATCCATTAGATGTGAAAGTCCTGCTGTGCTGCCAGCCTTATACTTACTGTAGTGATTGCCTGGTTCCTGCAGCTGTTTTCAAGTGTTGGTGCCCCCAAGACAGCAAAACAGATTCTGGGTAGTTTTCTGTCTGGCTGTATTCCAGCTCACTCTTTTTAAAAATATTTTACTTATTATTTTTATTTTATGTGTATGAATGCATTGCCTGCATGCATGTAAGTGTATCCATGTCCTGCAATGCCAATGGAAGTCAGAAGAGGGTGTCAGATCCCCTGGAACTGGAGTTACAGATCGTTGCTAGCCACCACGCAGATGGTGGAAATCAAACCCAGGTCCTCTGCAAAAACAGTCAGTGCTCTTAACCACTAAGCCATCTCTCCAGCCCTCCCCCTGCCCAGCTCACTCTTACCTCCTCAAAATGGCAGAGTGAATTTTTTAAATTGTCATCAGTTGCTATTGCTTCAGAAAGGGTGCAGAGAGTCAACCAGTAGTGTTTCTTCATCTTTAAACTTTTCATAACTCCCAAGAGCCACAACAAATGTTTTTACAGTTCTCCATTCTCTTTTTTAAAAAATAATTTATTGAGAATTTCATACAGGCATATAAGCATATAAGGTGTTTTGATGAAATCCATGCCACTCCCTCCCCTCCAATTCCCAAATTTCCCCATCAATTTTTTCTGATAAATTCATGTACTCTTTCTTCTTTTTGCCACTCTAACATTCCCCCTCTGAAGAGATAACCCTAAAATCTTTTACGGATTAGATACAAGCTCCCAAATACTTTCAACATTTTTGGCCTTTAGAACAGAGTATGTTGCTAAGAGGCCCAAGGACATTTTGACCTTTAGCCAAGAAACTCGCTACTTTTCTTTGGGGTCTTTTTACCCTAACTGCCTAGCCAATTCCTACCTCCTATTCTTACCACACCATCCTCTGAAGAAGTTACCCAATTTGCAGATAGGGAATCAGGACACAGACCGCTCTGGCTTCTTCCATGCTGAACAATCCTCTATTCTCTTTACAGTGGTAATTTGTCCTATCTCACCAAGCCAATCAAAGTCTCAGAATCACTTTCATGTAATATTTTAAATGCTGATAGAGAGAGGGTCAGGGAATGAAGAGCTATTCATACATAACATACAACATTAGATACAGTTCCATTAACTTCAGGAAATGATAAACTAGTAGGATTCCAGTTAATTCTCACTCTTGTGAAAAATCAGGTCAATTAGACAGGAAGACAAAACCAGGTGCATAAATGTTGGCCCAAAAAAGTGTGGTAAAAATTTTTTGTGTGGCATTTGACAAATACAAGAAAATGGGTGAGAAACTATAAGAACTGATAAAAGATTTAATATGATCACAAATTATGGGTTAGAGGAACACATTTAACAAGCCATATGTACAGAGTCAACCTTTTTAAATTATATGAAATGTGACTCTCTCTTTGTCTCCTCTCTCTCTCTCTCCTCTCTCTCTCTCTCTCTCTCTCTCCTCTCTCTCTCTCTCTCTCAGATGAATCTATCAAAATGACAACAGTGGTTATCTCTTTGGGTGATAACATTACAAATATCCCCACACACCTTATCTGTACTTTCCCAGTTCTCCATAGTGAGCATGCACTGGTCCTATAGTGACAAGGTAAGTTTTTAAATGATGAAATGACAATGTAATAAAGTGCACAGCTACACTGATGATAATGATCTTCCCTATGGTTCAGCTTAGTGAATATTTGGAAATATATTAAGAAAATCTCCCTGAAATAGTCTTTCATGTAAAAAGAAAAATTACTTATTTTTGATAATAGGTCCTTTCACAAAGTCTATCTGAAGAATTAATATAGCCAAGCATAAGAACAGCCAGAGGAATGAAAACAAGAGCCAAAGACTAAAATCCTAGCAGGTGAATTTAACACAGGCAATCTCAGTGCCAAATGTGCACATGAATGTCAGGCTGGGATGAAACACAAGGAAGACCAGCTGCTCTGTGGAACTCCCAGTTTTCTCTGCGCCTGAAGAGCCTGGGAAAATTCTGCATATCCTGAGAGTTCAAAAAGTATCGATCAAACTAAGTAATCAAAAGGACTCCAAAGATCACTCCGCTCTTTTCCAGAACACGAGATGACACTAGAACAAGGTCTGGTACCAGCTCTTCAAACACGTATTCTAGTTTTTAAGTTAGCAAATATTTGTCAGAATAGAGCACTTGATGCACAATGTGGCTAATTCAATTCCATAACATCTTCAAAAGGTAAAAATGGCTTCCCAGGATAGTTATGAGGACACTTAGGCTCTGTAAAGTGATGAGTCTTTCTCACAGTGAAGAGCAAGGTGGGCAAAGCTGTCCCATGCAACGAATGAACAAACAGAGGTGGCAGATGTTAGAACGGAAATCCTGAGTAAGGCCCCAGAACCATTAGGGGTCAGGGACCCCACACATTTAGAGATGGATGAGCCCTGGAACTGCCTTCCTGGTACTAACTGTCCTAGTCGACAATACAAATATCGATGGACACGCTCATTAGGACATAAATAATAGAAAAAGACTATAACAGAGAACAGCATGGGTAAAAAATGAGATGGCACAGCATACCTGAAGGCTCTGAGAGAAACAGAAGCCCTAAGATTCCAAGGAAAGCAGCAAACAGCAGCTCTTGTGTGTGGATCCTAACCAGGAGCAGACGGTGGCAGCCATGAGGCTGCAGTGGGAGGGACGGCTCCATTACCTTGGGGCCTTGACACATGGGAAGGATTCTTTATCTTTATCCAAAGAGTAAAATAAAGTATAGTTTTAATTTAGGGAACGGTAAAACATAACTATTTTATATTTTATTTATTTGGGAGGCAGGATCTCACCATGTACCCCAGGCTGACCAGAAACTTTTCATCCTCTGCCTTAGTCTTCGCTACCTCAGCCTCTCGAGGCCTGAAATTATAGCTATGTGGTACGACCAGAGCTATCTTACAAAGTTTTTTGTGGTGGAGATACTATAGGATGGAGATTGAACCTAGGGTCTCACACGTGCTAAGCGAGTATGCTACCGCTGAGCTATAACTCCAGGCCTAAACTTAGTTTTAAAGATTCCACTACCTATACTGAGAAGATACTGGAAGAAGGCAAAATTGAGCCTGGAACATGGTAATTCATGGGCCACCTTTAGTTTTTCTTATGGATTATCCTTTAAAAATAAGATATGGATAGCATTAGACCATTTGGGGCCACCGGGGTGGACTCTGTTCCCTGTCTTTTGCTCCCAGGGGAGGCAGCTTATGTTCCTGTCTTCTACCTTCTACCCTTCATCTTGGGAGCCAACAGCAGGGTCATCGCTGGGCCCATTTCTGTCTTTCCTCTCTCTCTGACCAAAGCAAGGAAAGAGTCTCTGCTTTCAAGGACTCCTGTGATTAGAATGGCTCATGCATGAGGTCCTGGATTCAACCTCCAGAACTGCAAAGAAAGAAGAATTGATAAATAGAAATGTTAATGATATTGATTTGATTAATACATACAGAAACGTATTGAAATATCACACTGTAATCCATAAGTTGGTATAATTGTTGCATGTCAGCCATAAAGAAAACACATTTTTTTATTTTATTATTTTTATTTTATGTGTATGTGTGTATTGCTTGCATGTAGGTAAGTGCACCCGTGTCGTGCAATGCCTGTGGAGGACAGATGACGCTGTCGGATCCCCTGAAACTGGAGTTATGGACAGTTGTTAGCTGCCACGTGAGTGCTGGGATTCGAACCTGGGGCTTCTGCAAGAACAACCAGTGTTCTCAACCACTGAGCTATCTCTCCATCCCCAGAAATTGTTTGTGTAACTGAAACTTTATATCCACTTTGAATAAAAATCCCCTAGTTCCCCTTTCTCCAACTCCTAGCAACCTCCTATGAGGTTAACTAATTAGATTCTCAGTGTAGGTGGAGTCATGTAGTTTATGTCCTTCTGTGACTGGCTTATTTCATTGAGCATAATGCTCTCATCAAGTTGTACACTGAATATTTGCAGTCTTCTCGATATAAATTATACCACAATAAATAAGCTTAGCAAACAAAAAGCATGTAAAACAATGCCTGGCACATAGAAAACGTTACATAAGTGTTAGCTGTATTTCTTGTAACTATTATTATTGCAGCCTTATTAGCTAAGGCTCAGTTTGGCCTTAGCTAATAGAAATGTAGGCAAGAAAACAGAAGGCAAATTGCAATTACAAAATAACTTGCTACAATTATTGCTGAATTTTCTCCTAGAAAAAGCAGGCGAGGCTCACAGTCATGCACCATGGTAGTGAGTCTGAGATGCACTTGAAACTGAAATTTCTAAGGAAGCAAAGAGACCATCGATTCTTCATCCACCCTAACAGGTAAAAATTGATGTATGATACTTTTAAGATTCTATCTTGTGACCAATATCTCTTGATATTTTATTAACACAGTGACTAATCTGATCATCAGTGCTCTTCCTCAGGCTAAAATGAAACATTAATAAACATTATGGGGTGTTCACTACATAAGATACTATGTCAGAAATTTTACCAAGGGCAATTATCAAATCATCATGACACTCTTGAGAAGCTCTTGTTAGAAATTGGTGTCCCCAGCTTCAGACAACAACTAAAGCTGAAAGAGACTGAACAATTAGCCCATCACAGCAAGGCCTGGTGAGAGGCTGCACCCACCTCCTAAGACAGGTCTGTCTAGTCTTTAGAGTCCAAGACTGTGGTCTTTTCACAATTCAAATATCCTCATGAAACCCCAGATGTGTGAGGAGAGATGCCCCTTCCTGAACTCTGCCAAGAAGAAGAAAACTGTGAGTTAGTTTGAAGAAGTCAAAGCAACTGGGAATTTTCTCAGCCCCTCCTAAGGCTGGAAGAAGACCACGGACATCCACCCAGGGGTGCCATTCCCAGCTCAAACACTTTGGGCCCACACTCCTTTGTTGTGAGCTTTGTGGGAGGTGATGGCATTCTAGGCCTCACACTACACTACACGCCAGTGGCAGCACTCCCACAACAGTTGCTACAACCAAAAATGTCCCAAGGGTGATGTTCATAGGGGAACAAAATCACTCTCCTTGGGAAGCACTGCCCAGAGCCAAAACTTTGCAATTCTGAGTGCTTCAACACAAGAAAGGAATTAACTGCTGAGTAGAAACAGCCTAGGTCAACATTAGTCAGAGGCCAATTAAGAACAGAATCAACAGTGAAAATGAAAAGATTTAGTTCTGAGTCCAGGTTTCTGTGGGGGGCAGTGAGCTGACTGGCCCAAAGCTAAGTAGTGAATCCCAAAGAGCAAAGCTATGTTTTAGTTTTCTAGTAAAATTACTGATGGTTGAGCAGACAAACTAATTACTTACTTATGCCATTTTGCAAGTATTGCTGTCTTATTTATAAATGCTCAAAGGGCACGTATCACCTTCAATCTTAACAACACACATACAAAATCACATTTATTAGAATCAACATTTCTAGATATATAACATATATATGACATGAGCGTGTATATACATACTGCATAATGGATGACACATACATGTAATCTTGTTGGCTTCTGGAGGTTGTCTTTACAGGATGTCCCCTCTCAGCCATGTTCATTGTGGTTAACAGCTCGGGCTTTGGACTTAAATTTTCTCCAGTTGAATCTTTGTTCTGTCTAGCGACTTAAGCAACTTTCTATAAGCAAGTTTTCTTAAGCAACTTTCTTAAAGCAACTTTTCTATGTCTCTATTTCTTCTATAAAATGGGGACAATAACATCGTCCTACCCAGACATAGTAGCTCCTGTTATTACCCTAGCACTTAAGAGGTAGAATGCAGAAAAGTCAGAAGTTCAAGATTATCCTCCACTACATAATCAAGTTCAAGGCCAGCATAGGCTGTATCAGATGCTGTCCAACAAATAAAAATAGAATTAATGGTACGTTACTCAGTTTCGTTAAAAATTAAACAAATTAATACATGTGCCTGACAGGTAATATGCACTCAGTATTTATTAATATTACTATGATACCTACAAGGAAAAGCACTTTTTAAAGGCCAGTAAGATGGCTCAGTAGGTAAAGGAAATTGCCACCAGGGTTAAAAACCTGAGTTTAATCCTCAGTACCTACATGATGGAAAGAGAAAACCAACTCCTGCAAGTCATAGTGTGAGCATATATATACACACAGAATAAATAAATGCTAAAAATATAAACACATTTTAATCCAAAAAATCACCATTTAGTAGCTTGGTTCTTTCACTGAGCAATACTATAAACATCCACATTCCTCTAAAGCTTCTTCTACAATATGATCCTTTATGGTACAGATATACTTTAACATAAATAGCTAAGTCTTTTGTGTGCATGTGTATGTGTGTGTTACATGCATGTGTATGTACAGATGTTTATGTGTACATTTGACCATTGTGTATGCATGTGGAGTTCAGAGTTCGATGCTGGGGTTCTTCCCTGCAGCTCTTCCTCTATCATTCTCCAGTTTATACTTTGAACAGTCTGCTGTGTAATGATTTCGTCCAAGATCAAAACCTTCCATCTTAGAGGGAAGCTTGTTAAGTCACAGCATATGCTAAAGGGAAGTGAAGCACTCCATCCTACAGGGAAGCTTGTTACCCTCAAGAAGTAAACAACTCAAAGGCTTCAGGAAGTTCCTGAAACTAACCAGATATGCTAGGCTTCCTTCCAGGCAGTAAGGACTGCAGAGACACTAAGAAGACCCGAACTGCCTGGAAGACAGAAATGAGCCAATCTGCCTGGAAGGAGCTCAGACCAACTTGGCTGCCTGAAAGACATACTAAACATGTCAAGCTGCCGGCAAGCTATGCAGTACGCTCCAGGTTTCCTGCTTTCCTGTGCTGTCACCCATGCTGCAGTGGGGTTTGAGGGATGCAGTTATCTTTGAGTCATTTCTGCTTCTGTAAGTACCTCCTCATCCATATTCCCATAAGTAACTCCAACACTGTATTGGTTCACCAAGTTGGACTTTGATGATATCCTTACTTTGGTTGGTTGTTGGTTCCCTGTCTAGGGTGGGTAGACATTTGTTCACATCTCCCTAGGAACAGTGTCACACAACGATCTCTTATTGAACAAGGAGTTTGCAGTGGCTGGCCATTGAGCCTCCACACTCTGCCCATCTTCACGCCCTGGTTGGAGTGCTGGGCATGCATCATCATATCCAGTTCTCTACATGGGTGCTGAGGATCCAAACTCAGGTCCTCATGCTTACTTAGCAAGCACTTCACCCACTGAGCCATCTCCACAGCCCCATCAAGACCTTTGTTTGCAGCTTCTTTTCTGGCTTCCAGATTTGGGATATTTAAACAAATTGCAGTTGAGCATGTTTGAGCATCTCTCATTATTTTCTTTGGAGAAGTGAAGTTGTTTAAGTATTTATTTTGCCTCTTGGTACAATTCAGGTCTTAGGCTGCATATCACCCAGAGTTTTGTGATATTTTACACTTGGCTTGTCATGAAAAAGGCGTAGGAGATGCCTTTGAGTCAAGGGGAATAATTAATTCAAGTCAAGGTGCTTTCCCTCTCAGTGTTCTGAACAGCAATGCAGTGCTAAAGTATACAGTGTGGGTGATGTGAACAGCCAGTGAAGGTGATTTTCTGGATGCCAAGGGCAGGCTACCATGAGAGCATGTCTCTGGCATAACTGTTCTGTGTCTTTACTAATATAGCTAAATCCAGATGCAGGAACATCATCTGGCCCTGGGTGTCAGGGATCCTCGGCTTCACATCATGTAGAACTCGAAGTCAGAGCACTGGCTGTACCACCACATGGTTCCCAGATTTCTCTCCTCGTTTATTACATTCACAGAGAACTCCACTCGGCAAGGTGTTTCAGCCCTGTGTCAGCAAGGCTTGTATAATTTAGAAGTGTGTTCCTAAAATAGTGAAAGGGCTGAAGTGCCTCAGGCAGAAAAATTGCCTGAAAGGATTCCACTGGGGGGAAACCTTGCCAGAAGAGCCAGTCACACTGAACTGCAGGCAGGGGAAGCTGCAACGTGGTGTGAAATGTCTAGCCCATTGGCCCAATGCTTTACCCCAACCTGTTGATAAAGGGCGAGTCCTAGAAATGGGTCATCTATGTCCACACTTTAGTATTTAGGGAAGATGCAAAATTATAGACTCATGACCCTTCAATACTGTACGGATCCTCAAAGTCATTTGTTCTAGCTCAGTAGTTCTGAACTCCATGTACAAGTATACTGAGTGAGCTTAAAACTCTGTTTGGATGTCCACAGTTGCAGTCAATTGAACATTTCATGCAACTGGAACTCTTATAGAACTTGTACTCTAGAAAGTTCACTGCCCTCTAAGGTTCTAAAATCCTAAACAAACATGTAAATGTCTTCAGTGCAGTGGTGAATGACCTAAGGTGTTTGAAAAAAGTTAAAAGTTAGCAATGAACCCATTGATACTGCTGTAACAAATCACCACAAGCTTGACTTAAAATAGCACAGATTTATCCTCTTGAACTTCTATAGGTCAGGACTACAGCCTGGGTATCAGAAGACTAAAGTCAAGGTGTCAACAGGTCTGGATCCTTCTGGAAATTCTAGAACAGAATCCATCTCCTTACTGCTCAGGTTTTAGTGGTCAGACATATTCTTTGGGTTGTACCCCTCCCCTCTAGCTTCAAATACAGCAGTGCAGCCCGTGGTTGGCCCTCATCTGGCCTCATATCCTTTCCCCTGACCACACCAGTAAAAGGTTCTCCATTCTTAACCCTCTGTGATTGGATTAGGGCCACCCAGATAACCTGAGATATCTGATGTTCTCCCCTCAGTTCTTAACTGAGTCACATCTGCAGTCTCCTCTATGAAAAGTAACAGTCAGATTCTAGCTATCAGGATCCTGTTGATTCATATTCTCTCTCTCTCTCTACCTCTCTCCCTCCCTTCCTCCCTCCTTCCCTCCCCCCTCTATTTATCTATCTGTCTATGATCTATCTCTCTTAGAATTATGCAGCTTACCATGTTGATTATTTTCAACATATTTATTTTAAATAAGAATAGCCTAAATGTGTCCTCAAACCTTCCAAAGTCTAAACACCTACACAGGCATTTTGCACACATTATCAAAAGTTCTAAATATACGTACCATAAGGTCAGTATCACCTTCCATTCACAGGCAGTGAAAGAGAGATTCAGGGCCCATTACTCTACAAGATCATCATAAGCAGAGCTCAGAGGCTGAGCAGGCTCCTCATCCACTAGCAGCACCATGTGCAGGAGAGGCAGCCACCTCTTTATGAAGCACGGTTCCCATGTGGAAACCCGCCACGTAACCATGCTCAACTGGAAGCCTCGCAAATACCTCCACATGGGGGAATCCCTCCCTCTCCAGCACCAGCTTGCAGCCTGAGCCTCCTCTGCTGCAACAGGTTCCATCTGCAGCACAAATGAAATCTAGAGATGAAGACAGTGAAAAACTTCCTCCAGTAAAACCTCTTCTAAGCCCTCTTGTGATTTGGAGTAGCACATGGCAGATGTGACAGGGTTCCTGGGCATCTGCTAGTCCTTGGCATCATCACACTCCACAGTCAGTTTCAACATGATTGTTTCTGTCCTTTAAATAGCACCTCTTGACAGCCAGGCTAGCTTTTGTAGTTTTTGCTTTCTATTAAGAGCATGAGAGGGCTCACAAGCTATTGAAAATAAATGTCACAGAGTAAATGCTTGTATACATTTGGTTTGTTTAAATTACACTGAGGACATTGAGAATGAAAATGTATGATTCAAAATGAAGTCCTCTGAAAACAGTATCATATCCCAGATACGCAAAACGTTAATGTCACCATCTCTCTGCAAGATGCTGAAATAGAAAAATGCACGTCACAGGAATGTCTGGACCAGAAAGTGACAGAATAAAATAAAACTAAATTTCAAAACATTAGCATGTATTAATCACCTTCTGGTTACCAGGAACTTTGAGAAATGGATCTCATTTCCTTCATGAAATAGCCATAAGTAATTCAATGTTACTGTAGGTCAAGATGCAGAGTCTTAGAAACTTTTTTAGATCTGAGGTCACAGGAACATGGTAACGTGAGGTTGTCTGATCGTGCAAAGAATCCACTCTACCACATGTAACCAAAGAGGCTAGGCTCAAGGATACAAAACAAGAGTCTGCCCTGATTCATTTGACAGCTGTGTGACTTGTAAGCACATGTGCTCACAAAGCTGTGTGGGAGACAGGAAGCACTACAGCTGAAGGTAAGGGACACGCAGCTGATTCAGACCCAGCTAGCATAATGTCTATGCACCTAACAGGATGGTAACAACAATACCCAGTAATTACATAGCACCCTTTCAGAGCAGCTCAAAGCTCTACCTAGAGACACTTACATCCATCTTCCTGGCACCTCAGCAATTTAGCAGACAGTCTGAATTACCTTCTGTTTACAAATGGAGAAACCATTGCATTTGCCCAGGGTCAGCCAGGGTCCCAGACGAAGGCCATGAGACTCCCTCCAGGCTGCTCACTATGTTGAATGCACTGCAGCACCCAGGGTATAGAGATTCATGGTGAAATATCCAGTAACTCCACTTTGCTGTGTTATGTTAAATCCCATCCAAATTCTGCATTCGTGGCCTCTGTATCTTATGTCCTTCCAGATGATCACTCCTGTTACAGAGTCTTTCTTTTGATGAACAGCACATTTACATTATTGAAAAACAACCCATCTTGGCCAGAGAAAGGTCTGTTTGTCAAATTGATGCTCTAACCTGAAGAACCTCAAAGCTCCAACCAGGAAGACCCTCAAGGCCATTCCCAAGAAGAAACTGAGGTTCAGTTCTTTGGCCTTGACTGTGAAGAACACCAACTGAAGGAAGCAGGGGAGAGGATGGAAAAGACAGAGATCCTGCAAAGAAGGGACTTTCAAGGGACGCCCAAAGTGGACTCTGTATGGGCCATCCCCAAGGAACCCAACTGAACATAAAGTGTTGTACAAGCCTGACACACCTTGATGTTTTCAATCACTGATAACACGATTGTGTTCAAAGGTTGGGTGTGTATGCTCTTACAGATTCTTTAAGGCACAACAAGAATTTATACAAGGGTCTCCTAAAAATCTAATGTGTCTCCTAAAAACCTAGTGCTACAGTATAGGCACAGATGGAACTCTATTTTTCTTAAATAAAATGTAAGTCAAGAATCAGCACTTGAGATATACATACCATCTGCATACCTGTGATGTTGGGCCAACCACTGACCCAGGGGAGAAGTTCAGGGATACTGGCTCCTCCCTGAAATAAAGGAGCCATCATTATGAACATTTTACAGGCTGATACCTGATTTTGGAATGCCACTGTCCCAAGAATTAATTTAATGAAAATTCTGTATCATTTCGTTTTGCTTTTTACTCTCTGATTTGATGAATAGGACCAGGGGCTTTCAGATTCACAAAATGGTTTTGTTTGCCCTACCATTTCCCCCTTTCTGATAAAGTCCAAAGAAAAATAAAGAAGAGAGTAGAAAGGAGCTATCTGAATTGGGAGAAACAAGGAAAGCAATTTCAAGAAAAATCCTGCTATACAGACAATAAAAGAGACCAAAATTTTAAAAGGACACAGCACAATCTGACCGGGAAGAAAGTGACCAGAACACCTAGAAATAGTCACAAGCCACCTCCCCAGCCCAGAGCTTCGGGGGTTGGAAACAAGAGCTGGCAACAGAGAGGTCTTGGAAGACAGATTAGGCAGTAAAGTGGTAGCCTCATAAGCATAAGGACACCAGTTTAATCCTTGGAATCCATGTTTCAAAAATGGGCATGGTGACACATCCTTGCAACTCCTAGTGAGGAGGTAGAGACAGACAGATCACTGGGGCAACAGTCAGCCAACCTCACCAAATCAGTGAGTCCCAGTGAGAGAGCCTAACTCAAAAACAAATAGACAGCACCCGAGAAACAGTGCTCAAGATTGACCTCTGCCTTGTACATACAACAAACACACACACACACACACACACACACACAAACACACAAAGTTGACCATGGAGCAGGAACTATGAGAACAGCTGAAATAAATATTAAACCTAAGAGGACATTTGAAGAATGTGGCCATTAAAAAGTGTGTGAAGTCTGTGTGTGTGTGTGTGTGTGTGTGTGTGTGTGTGTGTAGATGTTGCTATATGACAATGCAAATCTTTTTCTCCCTAGACCTCAACTATATGGTCTAAGATCTAAGATAGAGGCTACCTACTCTGGAAAGATCCAAAGAAAAATGAGGATAACAAAAACAGACACATGAATGTCTCAGGAAACTTGAATGAGATGAAAAGAACAAGAGTTTTCAAACTTAAACTTCCTAAAGTGCCATGACAAAGTTGGGGTAAGGTGAGGAGCATTTCAAAGCAAATGCATTTATATGAGCAAATGGTTCTTTGCACATGGAAATGAGCAGCATACCTTTCCCTTCTTTGCCAGAGCATTCTAAATGTTTATAGCAGGTTAATCTTTAGGACAGTGCCCCATGTCCATGCATCAACCCATGGTGACAGATTCCACATACCTACATCATTTTCCAGACCCCCAGTTCCAAACAAGTCACCTCCCCACCAACCTTTCTAACACCCAGCTCCAAGTTCCACTATTCTGTGTGGCAGTATTTGTTTTCCTCTCTTCCTCAACCTGTAGGATCTTTTTTTGCCCACTTGCTTATCAAACCCATCTCCTTCATGAATTAATCCAATCATGAACAAGAAAACTGTTATTTTTACTTTTATTTAGAAAGTGAAATAGCCGGGCATGGTGGTGCAAGCCTTTAATACCAGCACTCAGGAGGCAGAGGCAAGTAGGTCTTTGTGAGTTCAAGGCCAGCCTGGTCTACATAGTGAGTTCCAGACCAACTGCAACTACAGGGAGACCCTGTTTCAAAAAGACCAAAAAGAAAGAAATGAAAGAAAGAAAGAGAGAGAGAGAAAGAGCGTGAAGTGTGTTAACCATTCAGTGTCTCCATGTATTTATCCAGTCACACATTCTTCCAACAACTGTTTATTCAGAGCCAACTTCAAACCAGGAACAGGTTGTTGATCCCAACTGGATGCCCAAATTGGAGAGAATAAGAGTTCAGACAGCACAGTTCAGTGAAAGATTCAAACAAGTTGAAAGAACTAGAATACGGTCTCTAAATGTGTGCTAAGGGAGGTATCAGGCACCACTGTAGGGGGCAGCAGGGTTGTCTGACCCCAACTGAGTAGAGAGGTACAGAGTGACCCAGAGGATGAGTAAGAGTTCAAGGAAAACAGGGACAGGGTGCAGAGGAAAGAGAATGACTCCATTTACTAACTTCTTACATAAAAGATGACCATCTTCCTATTACCATTCTCAGACCCAATAGTAGGAAACTGTTCTGGCTGGAGCAGATAAGATATTGCATGTCCTGCTTTCCAGCTCCTTGGAGAGTGCTGACAGAGTTTTAAATAACCCTTTTGGAAGTAACAGAAGTTTCAAGTATTTAAGATGAATTTGGACCGAATGTGTTTAAGAATCTCTTTATCCTGAGGGGCTGAAACCCCTTCAAGGGCTGCTTCAGCAATCTTCCTTGTTCAGTGACAGTCCCATGGCAACAAGAATGAGAAGAGCTTGTATGAAGAAAATACTGTCTGGTCTTCAGTCAATGTTTGAACTCTACCGCGACTGACAGCAAAGCCCCAAGGACAATGGTAAACTTTCTGATATGAGCTTTTCCCACCAGTTTTCCAGACTAGCTAAATTTTCATAGGCTCAGATCAGGGTCTGCTACCATGGTCAGCATTTGAAGAATGCAGCGTAGAAAAGCCAGCACGGCAGAGCTGGAAAACCTTACCATCTTCTCTCCAAGAGAATCCGAGTGTCACAGAGCAAATCTCCCGAGAACCAGGACTTCCCACCAACTCTAGCTGATCTTAGCTACTACAAATATCGCTTTGTTAACATATTGTTCCTTTGAACATTGTTCAAATTGAAATTTAAAAGACATATTTATTTTGAGGCAGTATTTATTATGGTCCCCTTCCTAACTTTTCTTATTCTGAATTATGTACACTATATGTGTGAGAATACGTACTCTGCATCTTGAAAGACACAAATTCTAACGTTATTCCTATAACAAAATAATTTAGTTTCAGAATTAATTTTTTTGTTTTTGTTTTCACAAGTTATTTTTATTATACATGCTTGCTTAAAATCAAGGAATTCCTAGGCCAGGTTCATGTAACTGAAAGGCCTTTATAAGTAGTTTATGTTGTCTAGATCCAAGGTGTGCTGTAAACACAGTCTGAAGTACAATGGAAATAACATCTTTCTAAAGACATGCTTAGAAACTCTAACCCAGTAATTTAAGATGTTTCCTCTCTCTGGCAGAGGAGTTGTCTGATATCTGACTTCTAGGCCACCATTCGCAGGAACAGCCAAAAGAATGGGGTACAGACCACCTAGAACAAAACCAACTATTCCAGCCCGTGTCACTGTGCAGGTTTCACAATTCAAATCACCTGTAAGCTAACGAAGTACCATATGACACATTCGATTTCAAAAATGGGATCACTGCCGTTGGTAAGCAAGCAGCTATTCAAGCTGTGTCACATGCAAGGTGTGCCGATGAAGACTGTTTGCTGAAACCAGCATTAAGCCCAATATCTAATGATCCATGTTCAAGTAGATTCCTGTCTGATTCTGGAAGTTGGTTAATTTTTCTAGTTATGATATCAAAAATTAAGTTTTCTTTGACAGTACTTGCTCTGCAATTTTCCATCTTGGACCTGATGCTGTCCTCCCAGCAACAAGGAGCTTCCCGGCATTCTCCCAGCCTGGGGCTCAGCACAACCTGTACTCCGGCCGCCCAGGCTCCATCTTTTCTTTTCAGAATTAATTTCTATGAAATTAGTTTTTATTAAACACAATATATTGGTCGCTGAAAATGTCATATATTTGGTGGCCTTCATAAAAGGCATTCTTGATAAAATCTCAAACGACAGAAAGTGACTGCTTTTACCACGTCTGTGGATATCACACAAAAAGTTCTAAGTAAAACTATCTTTGTCCCAAGACAACGTGATTGTTTATGCAGAAAAATCCTAATACATGGAAGGAAGGATGAAAGGAAAGGAGGGAGGGAGGGAGGGAAGAAGGAAGGAAGGGAGGGTTACTACTAAGTGAATTATCAAGATCAATACTCAAAAATCAATCATATTTTTGTAAAATAACAACTAGAAATGATGATTTTTGAAACTCATTACTATGTCAGTGAAACGTATATAATATAGGAGGAAAGTCAAACAAAAGTAAGGGTTATTAGAAAGCCATATAGAAAGCAACTTAGAAAAAACATAATTTTTTAAAAAAGGGAACATGTGTGGTGGTGCATGCCTCTAATACCAGCACTCAGGAGGCAGAGGCAGGCAGATCTCTGTGAGTTCAAGGCCAACCTGGTCTACATAGTGAGTTCCAGGACAGCTGGGGCTACAGGGAGACCCTGTCTCAAAAAGACCAAAAAAAAAAAAAGAAGAAAAAGAAAAAAAAAGGAACGTGAATGTAAATGCTCTGCCTGGATAGTTAACGCTGCTTCTAGCAGTTATATGTTTTCAAACTAAAAGCATGGTGCCAGGTGTGAGATACCTCCCTATGAGTTTCCCAGAGACTCTTAAAAACAATACAGGCTATTGCCATTGCTCTTGGATGTCCACCAGCACCCTGAAAACATCACACACTGTACATGCAGGACACAGAGAAGCAAAGCTAGAACTTTCCTCACTACTGGAGAGTGTTCAGGGCTCCAGAAGGTACTATGCGGGGGGTGGGGGTGGGGGTCATCATGATCACATCCAGCTTAGATCCATTGTGCTTTTGGGCTGTCTGGCAAGGTATGCCCACTGGTGCAATAGTGGCATGAATATTCTGAGGATAACCACCCACTTCCTGATTAGATTTGAGGCCCACTCCACAGGTGGGAATACATGCCTGGCATGGTAAAACTAATGAAAGACTATAGCTGGAGAGGTCACAGGTCCTATAGGGAGACCTATTACTAATGTGTTGCCAAATGGACATGTAATTAAACTACCTTCTAAATGCACTTCTCAGCCTTGGTTAGAGAAGCCTCTTTCCACGGTGGATGTCAGCCAGAGCAGGGACTTGGAACTGGTCAAAGTGCTGAGATAAGTGACTGCCAAGTACTTGGCCCCAAACCAAATTTCTTTGTCACCCCCTCTGAGGCCCAAGGAACATCTCAAAACAAGAGGATAGGATTGTAGGAAAAGATGGAGAGCAACGTGGTGAGCACTGTCTTCTCAGGAGGACACAGATGCTGAAATCATGAACGTGCAGAAGGTGTGGCTTTCTTCATGGGGCCCACAAAATAAAGAGGGAAAAAAGGAAAGGAGGGGCATGAGAGCAGGCGGGGACTAGACAGGAAGAAGGAAGTTGGCAGGAGTGAGATGGGGATGAGAGAGGGTTGGGGGGGTGACTGCAGTCACAGGGAATTGTGTGCAAGGATGATGCCAAAAATTAAATACATATCTGAAACACAGAAATAAATCTGATAAAATGTATAAAATTCGTATCTTAAAAAATGAAAAATGTTGCCAAGAGAAACTTTTTCAAAGTAAAGATTTCAAAGAGATGCACTGTAATTCATGGGTCAGAACACTCAGTACTGTTAAGATAGTTATTCTCCTCAAATGGGTGTACACATTCAGGACACTCAAAATTTCGGAAGGAATTTTTATGGAACTTGACAGATCAGTTATGTAATGCACATGGAAAAATCAAAGTACTAGAATAATTGCAACACTGTCTAAGAACTGTTGAGAACTTTAGTGATCTGACTTTAAGGTTTTATTACTAAGCTACAGTGTTTGAGAATGTGATACGAGCTTTTAGATAAACAACTTCTTTTGTAGTAGTAGATGATTAACACAGAGATCCACAATTGGATAATGTGCCTTTAAAGAATAAGAGACCATGGAATGCTTAGCCCTAAAAATGGGACACATCTATAACACCCTCTCCTCCAAAGGCTCTAAAATGGGGGCAGAAAGAGGGTAAGAGCCAGAGGTAGTAGATGGCTACGAGGAAACTGTTTTCTGGACACAAGAGGACAGTTGCATACATGGATTCAGAGCCCTGTGATGAGACCTGCTCAAGCCAGGCAACATCCCAGTGTAGAGATGGAAGAGGTTCATGATGCTCCATCCATAGCAGGTAGGAAACAAAGAGTCCATTTTCTTTAGGAATGTGTCCCATGGTAGATTGACCACACTGTAGTGGATGGACACACACCCAAGAGTGGGCAACACAAATTCGACTCAATAGATTTTTTTAAAAAATAGGACACAAACTTGAGTGAGTTGGGAAGTAGAGTGGGCCTGAAGGGAGTGGAGGAGGGGAAGGTGATTGTGATCAAAGTACACTGAATGAAATTTTCCAAGAAAGAATAATAATAAATATTTATTATATATAATAAAGTCTTATTATATACAGACAAAATACATTAAGTTGGGCAGGAGGTGATAAAGGGAGATTAGGATAAGGGAGGGGAATCTAAGTATCATTTAATTGTATGAAAATCTCAAAAATTCAATTTAAACAAGGATTAAAAAAGTTTTAAAATTAAATGGGTGAGGGGCTGGAGAGATGGCTCAGTAATTAAGAACACTGAATGTTCTTGCAGAAGACCCAGGTTTGAATCCCAGCACCCACATGGCAGCTAGTAACTGTCCATAACTCCAGTTCCAGGGGGTCCAATAGCCTCTTCTGTCCTCCACGGGTATTGTAGGACATGGGTGCACTTACCTACATGCGAAACTTCAGTTCCAGGGGATTCAATGCCCTCTTTTGACCTCTATGGGCACTGCATGACATGGGTGCACTTACATACATGTTGGCAACACTGTCATACACATGAAACAAAAATAATAAAATATTTTAAAAATAAATAAATGGGTGAAAATATGAGTCCCGTAATAAACACTCATGTATATAATCAGTCTTTAACAAAGATGCAAAGACAATCCAGTAGAAAACATAGAGTTGTCAATAACTGGTGCTAAAATAATTTAAAATTCACATAAAAATGAACTTCAATGTATCACTGACAGCACATACAAAAATTAACTCAAAATGGACCTACACACAAAAACCTAAAACTACAAAACATGCATATGAAAATCTTTGGGTTAAACATAACAGGCATGATCTATACAAGAAATAGACGATTAATTGTAACTCTGCAAAATTAAGGGTCTGACTCTACTGAAGATATTGTTAAGAGAATGAAAGACAGTCTACAAGGAAATATTTGTAAACCACACATCAATAAAGGACTTATTTCCAGTACATACAATGGAAGCTCAAAATTCAGTAATAAAATAATAATAAAGGGCAACAGATTCTAACACCCCTCCCCAAAAAAATAGACGGCAAAATAAGGTGTGAATGCATCAGGAGTCATTACAGAAATGCAAACTCAAACCACAGTGAGACAAGAACCAAACGTCTTTTGCAATGACTAAAATTTATCAAGCTTTTTGGCAAAGAGTTGGAGGAACTGGAACTCTAACACAATGCTGGTGGGACCACCCTGGAAAACATTTTACAAATTTTTTTTCCTGCAATGCTGAGGATTGAACCTAGGGCCTCAAGCATGCTAAGCAAGTGCTCTGCCTCAAAGCTAGAGCCCCAGCCCACAATTTGGCAATTACTTTAAAAGTTAAACATACAGCTATCACATGGTCCAGCCACTCTCTTCATAAACATCTACTTTTTGTTTTTTGTTTTTTGTTTTTTTTCCAGAGCCAGGGACTTGAACTCAGGGTCTTGTGCTTAACTAGGCAAGCACTTGACCACTGAGCTCAACTCCCAACCCATAGATATTTAGTTTTTAAAAAGATGTATATAACCACACAAAAACATGTACACAAATGTTTATAGAAATTTAATTTGTAATACTGAAAGACCAGAAATTATCTAAAGTTCCATAAACAACTAAGTAGATTAACAAACTATGGTAAATCTATACAGTGAAATATTGCTCAATAATTTAAAAGTTCACTATTCTTATAGACCATAATGTGGACTCAAAATAATTGTGGTGATTTAAATGACTATGGCTTCATTTTCATAAAACTAGAAAATTCAAACTATTTCATAGTGACAGAATTCAGTAGTGACTTCTCAATGCTGTAATGAGAAGAAGAAATTATAAAGAGGCAGGAGGAAAGTTTGGGGAGTGTGATGGTGGGGCATAAGATATATTCATAAATAACTTTCTGACCTTGGTCAGTACACTTTTATTATATTTTTATATAACTTTACCACTGAATAATCCGATTTTCTACTCAGCATTCTTAACACATAACTCAGCTTTGTGCTATTTTTTTTAAAGCCACAGCATTCCTTTGTGTTTCTAATGGTTTGGATCAAACATGCCCCAACAGGCTCTTGTGTTTGAATACTTACTCCCCCAGTGGTAGTGGAATTTGGGGAGATTGTAGAACCAATGGTAAGTAGAAGTCTAGACAAAGAAAGTAGATATCTTAGGAGAGGACCTTGAGATTTGTAGCATGGCCCAACTTCCTGTCTTGTCTCTGCTTCCTGTTACACTAGGATGTGAGCAGGTGAGGAGTTCCAGCTACACGCTCTAAGAACTCCTGCACCTGATGCCATGACTTCCTCACCATGATGGACAGCATCTCCTCAAACAGTGAACAAAATAAATCCTTCCTCCCTTAAGTTGTTTTTGTCAGACACTTAGTTACAACAAGGAGAAATAATAACTGATGGAGAAAATAGTACCAAGAATGGGGTACCAATTTCATAGTTGGGGTACCAACCTATGGCTTTCTGATCATTGGTCCTCAGGCTTCTAGAATTGGTTTATAGGAGAAATGTAAAGGGTTTGGAGATATGGGCTAGGGAAGCCTTAGAAGCTATAAAAAAAGCTTGACAGGGCATTCTGGTGGGAGCTTAGAAAATCAGAATACAGAGAAATACAGACAGTGGAGGCCAGGCTCATTAAGTTTTAGAGAGGAACAATGACTGCATTGGAAATTGGACTAAAGACCATTCATGTTACATTGTACAAAGAATCTGGTTATATTCTGGCCATGTCCTGAAAACTTGACTGAGGCTGAATTCAAAAGTAAAGGGCTACGTTGTTACTTCAAGACAGCAGAATAGCCAGGCTGTGGCATGGTTATTGGTCACTGTCTTTTGTGAGGTTTATAGTGAGTGCAAAGCTGAAGATAGAAAAAAATGTGCAGTTTGGCAAAGAAAGATGTGTGAACATGGTTAAAGTTGCAACAGGGTCAACAAGGCAGGGTTCTAACAAAGCAGCTGCAATTGTTAAAGAAATTAGCACCATTGAGATGGTTAACATTGGCTATCAATTTGATAAAGATCTACAATCACCTAGGAGATAAGCATCCAGGTACATCTGTGAGGAATTATCTTGATTAGATTTATTGAGGTGGGAAGACCCACCCTAAAAGTTGGTGGCACCATTCCCTGGGCTTGGGTCCTCAGCTGCATAGAAAGGCTGAGCACCATATTCGCTTTCCTCTATTTCCTGACTATTGACACAATATATCCATTCAGCGGTCTGCTCCTGCCACAATGCCTGCCCCAATAGAGGAACTGTAACTCCCTGGAACTGTAAGTTAAAATAAGCTCTTCCTTTCTTAAAATACTTCACAGAAAGGAGCAGTAAGTAATGTAACCACTAAGGAGACAGCTAGCAAGCTTTGCTAGGACAATAGGGAAGGTGCCTTAAAAGCAAAACTATACCCAAAAGTTTCAGTGTTAACAATGCAAACTCAATTAGGAAAACCTTCATTTGAAAAGAGAATGCCTAGACAAAGCTTCCAAGGCATCCTCTTCAATCAAAGAATCCTGGAAAGTATTTTCGTAGGTTAATTTGATAATATATACAGAGGCTGCTGCAGCTGTGACCCAGAGGAACCAGGCTACACCTCAAACTAGCAGCATAATTTGGTGGCACATAATAACCATCCATATTGTGTTTTTTTGCAGGCATGCATGATCCAAGAGTAAGGGGCATGTGGAGGCCTTCACTGTAGTTGCAAAAAGCCCATGAGGACAGGCAGTGCGTAGGAGAGCTGGATTCCCTACGTAGAGCTCCTAAGCAGGCTATGCCTGAATCTATGAAAGTGAAGCCTAAGTTGCAATGGAGACTACAGGATACTGGAGATCAGAAACATAGGACATTCACCAGGAAAATCTGTAAGCACTGTGTGGAGTTGGCCATAGAGACAGGCCGTATGTACCACAGGCATGGAGTTGGAGGAATGTATCTATCCAATGCCACTGGAGCACAGCTAATAGCATCATGAGTTTAAATGTTGCCCATGGAGCTGCAGGGTTTGGCATTTGCTCTGTTGGGTTTAGGTCTATTTTTGATCAAGTGTTTCCTTGCTATGCCCTCATCATTCTCTTTTAGAATAGGAATATCAATTCTGTGCCAATGTATATTAGAAATGTATAACTTGTTCTGTGAATTTATAGGGGCTCACAGTTAAGAGATTGCCTTGAGTCTCAGAAGAGACTTTGGATTTTTGAAAACTGTCAAAACTGATAAGATTTTGGGTACTTCCAAAGTTGGACTAAATGCACTTTGCATCATAAGACAACATGAGCTTATGAGGAACATGGGCAGACTATTGTGGTTTGAATGTAAAACGTCACTCACAGACTCATATTTCTGAGCACTTGACCCCTAACTGGTGGCACTGCTTTGAGAGGTTACGGAACCTTTGGGAAGTGGAGTTTAGATGGTTGAAATGGATTAATTTCTAGAGGGTAGGCCTTAAGGTTTATAGCATGGTGTGGCTTCCTGGCCTGTTCCACAAAGATGTGAAGAGGTGAAGAGCTGGGCTGCCTGCCCCCACTCCCAGGGAGCCACGTGCTTCCCTGCCTTCTCCCGTAGATGGCTGTATCCTCTCAGTGAGCCCAAATAAATCTTTCCTCCTTTCAGTTGCTTCATCAGGTAAGGTCACATCTATGAGAAAATAACTGATAAAGAGTTGCTAGATCAGTTTACCATACCCCCTTTTATCTTCCTCTTGCAGTTATAGTTCCACAACCATAGAATATTGTGTTGGCTTTCTCAGTCTCATCAGGACCATACTGACCTTTTGTTGTTTTTCTTTCAGGCTTTTTGAGAGGAGTAGGGTAGAGGTGTCTAATAAAGCACAAAGTGATACAGCACAAACTATTAATAAAATTGAGCGTTTTCTATGCATTTGCTTACTGCTTACATCTCATGTGCAGTGTACTTCACTGTCTTATTGAAAAGAACAGTCAATTGCTCCTAAAGGATGGACCTGAATCTATACACAATAAACAAGGAGAAGAATAAAATAGTTTTACTAATAAGGATAGTAGTGACATCTTTAGGTAGACAAAAGATAAAACAATATATACATAATCTTTCCTAAATTTTCTAAATCTATGAGACCCTCCTCAGTGGAGATACAGCAGAAATGAATGATTCAGAGCTGTGAACAGAGTACACTTAGGTGTGGTACAACTGCTGCATGTCAGTGAGCAAGTGACAGTCACCCCTTCCATGGGGCCAGCTAGTACCAGGTGGAATGTGCAACCAGATCTGCTTTGTTTTAAAGATGCCTACTTCTTGGATATAATAGGAAATCAACCCCATTTAAATAATAGTACCAATTAAATAAACTATACACTTTGTCTATCCAAAGCAAATATCTCTGAGAATTGTTTTGGACTTACATGTTACCAGTTCCCCACCTCTGCATTAATCCTAAGTCTGAGTACTTCTGGTTACATGCTAACATTTTTAATTAATTAATTTATTTATTTTTAATCTTTGTGTGTATGAGTGTTTTGCCTCCATATATCTAAGTGCACCATGTGCATGTAACACCTACAGAGGCCAAAAGAGGACGCCAGATTGTCTGAAACTGGAGTTAAGGACAGTTGTTAGCCACCATGTGGGTTCTGGCACAGAACCCGGTCCTCTGGAAGGACAGCCAGTGTTCTCCACTGCTGAGACATTTCTCCAGTCCCCATTCTAACTAATGTATTTAATAGGCATCCACCATCATGTTTATGAATTAGTCCTCAAAGGAAAGGCGTTAAGACATTCAGTGAAGGATGGATCATTTGTTGTGACATACTGAGCATGCGTTCACCTCTATTCCTTTCTGAAACTCTGCTAACAAGCAAACAGTCATCACAGACATAAAGGCTGAAAGGGCGGTGGGGAAAATCACAGTCCAATAACAAGAAAAGAGACGACTGAAATAAATGAGAGAGGCCATCAAGCTTCTGGAAGCCGGGAAATGAACAGAGACTTTCTGATGGGAGACGCTATCTAAACATCAAATTCCTGGAAAGGAAGGAGAGAAGCGCCACAGAAACTTAGAAACTGCAGCCGCGAGGACGCAGGAGGCGCAGACGACGAGCAACTGAAAACACAGCTTTGGCTGGATGTTGTCTCCAAGAATCAACCAGGTAGCAAGACTGCCTCCCTCGCCCAGTATAGGGAAAGCACTACCCATGCCTACGTCAGGGACTTTGTGAATAAATTAAACCAGAGACTTTTTAAGCCCAAGAACACCGGGTATAGTGAAGAGGGAAGAAGAGGTGCCCCACTTTCAAAGGCAAAAGTACCTCTGAATAAATGATTCCCCTCCAGCCTTCTTGTATTACTTAGATGCAAGAGTATCAGAAGCCAAGACATGACTCCCAATCTCCAGTCAGCAATTTGTGGATTCCTGAATAGCCCCAGCAAGAAGCAGAAGTATTAACATATGAAGGTGCCTGAAGAGAAAGTCCACTTAATTCTTCACAAACCTGCTGCAGAATCCATTACAGAGTCTAGATAAATACTTCTACAATGGTGCAAAAATTCTTAAATATCCAGGGAATCTTTAAAGTTCTTTAAGGCATCCCTAAAAGTTCTTTAAGGCATGCCTAGGGCCATTGTGAATGAGCATGAGTCAAAAGTAATAATGGAAATTAGTTTTGAACTCTACATGCCACGTAGTTCCATAAGGAGCAGTGCCCTACTTTTGTTGCCAACTTTTATTATCCCTATTTATTTTAAATGTATATTTATACATGGGGTGTGGTGGCGCACGCCTTTAATCCCAGCACTCGGGAGGCAGAGGCAGGTGGATCTCTGTGAGTTCAAGGCCAGCCTGGTCTACATAGTGAATTCCAGGCCAGCTGGGGCTACAGGGAGACCCTGTCTCAAAAAGACAAAAAAAAAATGTATATTTATATACATAGGTATGAATGGTATGAATGGTTGTTAACCACCATGTGGGTGCTAGGATTCAGACCCAGGTCCTCTGCAAGAGCTGTCAATGCTCTTAACTGCTGAGCCATCTCTCCAGCTCCTACGGTATTCTATTTCTTAACTGTGGCTACACATACATGAGCCTACACGTGAGAGAAAATTGCTTAGGACTATGTGCACACACATGTGCAACTACTGAGTAGTACAAATAAAGCTGGTGAGAGAGGTGGGGCAGCAGGATGAAAGAGAGGTGGCCACACCCAGCCCCAGCCTTAGGTCTGTGAAACGGAGACAGGGTTTCCTTTATCACAGCAGAATTAGGAAAGCCTCGTTTAGAAGTAGGAAGTTCTTTGAAAAGCAGCAATGAATGGTTTTACTACATATGATAGTCCTAACACTAATGTATTTAGGAAAATCCAATTAGATATTAATACTCTGCTCTAGAAAATCCATTTTTATTTTCCTAATCAAAGGAAAATTTTCCAACAAAAATAGCTTTCACCCCCAAATAACCTTTCCAGGTCCCACTGCCTCACACCCTATCAGGTTCAACCGCTTTCATTGTGAGTTCATCTGGAGAAAGTCTTTGTGGTCCTTGGGGGCCAGGGGCCATGAAGACTTCTTAAAGTCAAATGTGCTTTAAAAAATCAGTGATGCTAGTCTAACAATAAACACACAAAATAGGAAAAATTAATATAGGAAGAAAAAGAAGTTTTACACTTTGTGACCAACTGCCAACCATTTCTTTCTTCAATGCTTCTATTTCCATGACAACAAAGAAACTTATCTACCAGTTAATAAATAGGTGGAAAAAAATACTATCAGGAAGCTTATTTCATCGATTTATAGGACTTTACCCACTTGTATATATTAGCATCGCCAGACACTTGCCAATGACTCTGCTTAGATAAATCCTAGCAGTTCCAGAATATTGGCATTTGGGATGTGAAAACTATTTTCAGTCACCTTCAGTTTTCAGGCTTTCTCCTATAATACTACCTCAGCGGAGGAAACACTGCAGGTTGGGGTAAAAAAAGGCAACTGGAGACAGCCTGAGAGGGTGGTATTCAGACCTCCATAGATGTAGCACTCTGATCTTAGCAGGCCGCCAGAGAGTGCTGGCCTCCCTCTGGCCTCCCTCTGGTAGAGGTCTGAGAATGCAGGGGACTGCCTGAGAGCCCCCAGATCCTGCGTCCACATGATGGTGAGCTTCCCCTAATTATGCCATACCCATCCCCCTACCTGGGATTTCCTGAGGCCGCTCTCAAGTCCCCAGGGCAGATCTGGCTTTGATAGGCTAAGGCTGATATCCTAGCCGACAGCCTGAGAAGGGTGGGTTTCAACCTTATTGGAGTAGCGGCTCTAATCTCAGCAGAGGGTCAGAGAATGCCAACTTGTGGCCTCCCTCTGGCCTCCATCTGGCACAGGGGCTGAGAACACAGGGGACAACCTGACAGCGCCTTGATCCTGCCTCCATGTGGTGGGGTCCAAACCTTAGAAGGAAGCCTAAGTGTACCTGACTAGAATCTGAATTGAGCTTCTGTCATTACTCCTGAATAGCTGATCTAAAGCCATCAGTTCCCTCCAAATTAAACCTGAGAGAACACAAACCCTAAGAGAACACAAACACAAAACACAAACCAATAAAGAAAGGTTCTAGGCACCCTGATAATATGAACAGAAGCATGCTTCAACTTAATTCTTATATCAGAATCATAAACAACAAAAGAAATTCACATGCCAAAATCACAATGAAAGAAAAATAAAATTGAAAGCCAAAACACTATGCCCCCCCCAAACTCCACCAATCCAGTAGAAGAGTTCTACAAGGAGAACCCCCCTAGAGATAACCCAGGACACTGAATTTAAAAGAACAATCATAAACATGATCAAGGAATTTAATGAATTTAAAGAACACACGAACAAATCAAAGAGCTAAAAGAAGATAGGGACACACTTCTGAATGCATTCACAAAAGAGATAGAAACACTGAAGAAAACTCAAGCAGAAATGAAGAAGAAAGTGCAAAACTCAATAAGCCAACTTGAACAAGAGGGGAAAGCCTCACCGCCAGAATAAATGAAATAGAAAATAGAATATCAACACTGGAGGATAAAGTTGAATAACTGGACCACTCAAGCAAAGAGAATGGAAAATATTTTAAAAACACAGGAATGGAATATGCAAAAGATGTGAAAAACCATGAAAAGACCAAATCTATGGATCATAGGAATAGAGGAAGGAGAAGAATTTCAGGTTAATGGTGTTGACCAGATCTTAAACAGGATTGTAGAAGAGAATTTCCCAAAATTAAGGGAAGACATTCCCATACAAATACAGCAAGCACATAGAACACCAAATAGACAGGATCAGAAAAGAAACTCCCCATGACATATCATAGTAAAAAAGCTAAATGTACAAAACAAAGAGAGAATATTGAAAGCAGCAAAAGAGAAACAAGTCACATACAAAGGAAAGCCCATCAGAATTACAGCTGACTTATCAATGCAAACTATGAAAGCCAGAAAAGCCTGGACCAAGGTATTTCCAGTTCTACAGGACAATAGGTGCCAGCCCAGAATACTTTACCCAGAAAAAATATCAGTTAGCCTGTGTCTTTTGACTGAGGTGTTCAGTCCCATTGGTATTTAAGGTTATTATTGAAAGATGTATATTGGTTGTCATCATTTTGATTGCTGTTTGTGTTCTCTGTGTAATTTTATGCTTCCTAGATTATACTTTTATTTATTTTCTTTTGTTGCCTTTGGGGTATAGTTGTTTCACTCTCTACTTTCTGTGTTGCATCAAGTATTCTTTGAAGGGCTGGTTTTGTGGACATGTATTCTTTCAGGCTATTCATGTCATGGAAGATTTAAGAAACAAAATCCATCTCTTTGCTGTCTGCAAGAAACCCATCTCACCTTCAAGGACAGGCACTACCTTAAGGTAAAAGGATGGAAAAGAATATTCCAAGCAAATGGCACTAAGAAACCGGCAGGGGTTGTAATTCTAATATCTGACAAAATAGACTTCAAAGTAAAACTAATCAGAAGAGATAAGGAGGATCACTTCATTCTGATCAAAGGAACAGTTAACCAAGAAGATATTACAACACTTAACATATATGCACCAAACTCTGGTGCACCCAAAGTCATAAAAACAACACTACATGACTTTAAGACACAGATTAACTCCAACTCAGTAATAGTACGGGACTTCAATACCCCACTGTCTCCTTTAGACAGGTCAACTGGACAAAGAATAAACAGAGAGATGTTTGAATTAAATGATACCATACATCATATGGACCTAACAGACATCTTTTGAATAGTCCACCCAAGCACCAAAGAATACACTTTCTACTCAGCACCCCATGGAACTTTTTCAAAAATTAACCACATACTGGGCCACAAAGCAAATTTCAACAAATAGAAAAAGAATAATATAATTCCATGCATTCTATCAGACCACAATGGAATAAAGCTCAAAATCAACACTGGACAAAGCCCTAGTCACTACACGAACTTCTGGCGATTGAACAACATGCTCCTAAACAGTGAGCGGGTCAAAGGAGAAACTAAGAAAGAAATAAAAGAATTCCTGGAATTCAACAAAAAGGAAAATAGAACACAACACAACCTCTGGGACACATTAAAAACAGTCCTAAGAAGGAAGTTTATAGCTCTAAGTGCCTATATTTAAAAATTAGAAAGAACCCAAATAAATGACCTAACACTGCAACTGAGGGCACTGGAAAGGCAAGAACAAATGAAACCTAAACCCAGCAGAAGAGAAGAAATAACAAAAATCAGAGAAGAAATTAATAAAAGAGAAACAAAGAAAACAATACAAAAAAATCAATGAATCTAAGAGCTGGTTCTTTGAAAAGCTAAACAAGATAGACCTTTAGCCCAGTTAACCAAAAGAAAGAAAGAGCAAATTCAAATCAACAGAATCAAAGATGACAACAGACACCTAAAATATGCAGACCGTTATAAGGAAATATTTTTAAAAACCTAAACAACTACTAAATCTGAAAATCTAAAAGGAATAGATGGATATCTGAAATCATGGGAACTACCAAAGTTAAACCAAGAAGAGATCAACAGTTTAAACAGACCCATAACATATAAGGAAATTGAAACAGTAATGCGAAGACTCCCAACTAAAAGGAACCCAGGCCCATATGGATTTACAGAAGAATTCTACCAGACTAAAGAACACCTCCAACCAATACTACTTAAATTATTCAAAATGATAGAAATGGAGGGAGAACTCCCAAATTCCTTCTATGAAACCAGCATCACTCTAATACCCAAAGCGGGTAAAGACACAACCAAAAAAAAACTATAGACCCATATCCTTAATGAATATAGATGGAAAAATTCTCAAAAGATAATTCACTGTGATCAAGTAGGCTTTTTCCTAGAGATGCAGGGATGGTTGAATATACACAAGTCAATAAACATCATTAATCATATAAACAGACTCAAAGACAAAAACCACATTAGGTACAGAAAAGGTTTTTGACAAAATTCAGCATGCATTTATGTTCAAAATCCTAGAGGGAATTGGACTGGAGGGAACATACCTCAACATAATTAAAGCTATATACGACAAACCCATAGCCAACATCATTGTAAATGGAGAAAAACTGGAAGCCATTCTCATTAAAATCAGGAACCAGACAAGGACGTCCACTATCTCCACTCCTTTTCAACATAGTCTTGAAACGCTTGCTAGAGCAATAAGACAGGAGAAGGAAATCAAAGGAGCACTAATTGGAAAAGAAGAGGTCAAACTATCACTTTGTGCAGATGATATGATACTATACCTAAGAGATCCCAAAAGTTCCATCACAAAACTCCTAGAACTGATCAACACTTTCAGTTTGGTGGCAGGTTATAAAATCAATCTACAAAAATAAGTAGCCTTTCTATATACCAATAATAAGCAATTGGAGAAAGAATACAGGGAAATGTTCCCATTCACAATTGCTGCAAAAATTTGAAATATCTTGGAATAAATCTGACCAAAGACACCAAAATCCTCTATAATGTAAATTTGAAATCGTTAAAGAGATTGAGGAAGACACCAGGAGATGGAAGGATCTCTCATGCTCACGGATTGGAAGAATTCATATTGTGAAAATGACCATCCTACCAAAAGCAATATATAGATTCAATGCAATCCCAATCAAAATCCCCATGACACACTTCACAGAATTACAAAAAAAATTCTTAAATTGATATGGAAGCACAAAAGACCCCGCATATCCAAAGCAACCCTGAGCACAAAGAGCAATGCGGGGGGATTACTATACCAGATCTCAAAGTATACTACAGAGCTATAGTCATAAAAACAGCATGGTACTGGCACAAAATAGACACATAGATCAATGGAGCCATCATTGAAGATCCAAACCTGAGTACACACAATGTCATCTACCTGATATTTGACAAAGTTGCCAAGAACACACAGTGGCGGAAAGACAGCATCTTCAGCAAATGGTGCTGGCAAAACTGGATCTCCACCTGTAGAAGAATGAAACTAGATCCTTATCTTTCACCTTGCACAAAAGTAAACTCCAAATGGATCAAAGACCTCAATGTGAAACTGGAAACCCTGAAACTATTGAAGAAAATATTGGCAGTAACTTGCAAGATACAGGTGTAGGAAAGGATTTTCTAAATCAGACAGCTGTTGCTCATGAATTAAGCTCAGCAATCAATAAGTGGGACCTCATTAAACTAAAAAGCTTCTGTACAGCAAAAGAAACAATAAAAAAAGTGAAGAGAAAACCCACAAAATTACAAAAAATCTTCACCAGTGACACATTGGACAGAGGTTTAACATCCAGAATGTATAAAGAACTCAAAAAACAAAGAATAGAGAAACCAAATGACCCACTTAAAAGATGGGCTAAAGATCTAAACACAGAGTTCTCAAAGGAAGAAATAAAGATGGCTAAGAAACATCTCAAAAAGTGTTCAACATCATTAATAATTAGGGAAATGCAAATTAAAACCACCCTAAGTTATCACCTTACCCCAATCAGACTGGCTAGGATCAAGAGAACAAATGATACCAAATGCTTGCAAGGATGTGGAGACAGGGGAAAGCTCATTCATTGCTGGTGGGATTGCAAACTCGTGCAACCTCTATGGAAAACAATGTGGAGAACTCTTAAAAAACTAAAAATGAACCTACCATATGACCCGGTTATACCACTCCTTGGCATATACCCAAAGGACTCATCCTATTGTAGAGACACTTGTACAGCCATGTTTATTGCTGCTCTTTTCACAATAGCTAACAGATGGAAGCAACCTAAGTGCCCCTCAACTGACAAGTGGTTAACAAAAATGTTGTATATTTATACAACAGAGTTTTATTCAGCAGTAAAGAAAGATGAAATAATGAAATTTGCAGGTAAATGGATGGATCTAGAAACTGTTATACTAAGTGAAGTAACACAGACTCAGAAAAACAAATGATATATGTTCTCCCTCATATGTGGATCCTAGCACCAAATCCTTTTTAATTCCAGTTCCTTTTAATATGATGATGCTATACAGCAGTCCTTCTACATGAAATAACTACCATCATCATGACTTCAGCTGAGCCTGATGCTAAAACATCATCACAACTGGGTTTGGTGATGGTTGTGATCATTCATTAAAGGAGGGCCAAGCAGGGTCATTGGACTCTTACCACGTTATTCAGTCACTCTTCCCAGCCATCTATATGTAATTTGACCCTAATCACACATGGCCTCCTGGGTTTGGGGAGGTCTAAAGTATACAATCTGGGGAAGGCTGGGAAGAGAAGGCATGACCCATGCTGGGTAAAGGCTTTCCAGTGTGCATACCCTCAGGTCATACATATACCTCAGCAGCCCCTCAGTTATCCTGAAGCCAATGATAGGGAACTGACACTGATTCTAACCACTCCAACACGTATCAAAATACCTGAAAGCAAATCCTGAATCTATCACTCTCAAGTCCAGCTTTGGAAGACAAAAGAAAAATGAGGAGGAACCCAATAGAGGGATGCTTTTGGAAGCCCTTGTCAAGAAATTCCAGTGGACTCTCATATGAACATTTGAAAATTGCCCTGTTCTGACTTTTTTCTAGTTCACTGTCTCGAACTTGTAATGCTAATTACTCTTGCCTGTACTTCTCCTTCACAGCTCCTATCCACCAGTCAAGGACTTTCTTTTCCCCCTTAGAGATTCTTATTGCTATGCAATTTGGGAGTCTTTTAGATAGGCCCACTGAAGGGGCACTCCAATTGCCTCACCCTGAATCCCTGTTCAACATGGAAGAAGCCAGAGTGGTCTGCATCCCTCTGCATCCCTATTCCCTCTTGGCAATTTGGGTAACCTCTTCAGAGGATGGTGTGATAATAGGAGGTAGGAATTGGCTAGGCCATTAGTGTAAAAAGAACCCAAAGAAAAATAGCCCGTTTCTTAGCTAAAAGTCAAAATGTCCTTGGGCCTCTTAGCAACATACTCTGTTTAAAGGCCAAAAATGTCGAAAGTATTTGGGAGCTTGTATTTAATCCTTAAAAGATTTTAGGGTTACTTCTTCAGAGGGGAGAATGTTAGAGTAGCCAAAAGCCCCATAAAAATAAATAAATAAATCAAAGAAGAAGAAAAAGAACATGAAGTTATCAGAAGAGCGATGGGGAGATATGGGAGGAATTGGAGGGGAGGGAGTGGGCAGATCAAAACACTTTATATGCATGTATGAAATTCTCAATAAATTATTTATTTTTTTTAAAATCAACTGGAAAAGAAATTGCTTATGTTTTTCAAAGGCTTTTAAGCTATGTAATTATTGGTCAAGCAATGACAGAGATGTCAGCCCCCTATTACATTTAATTTCATAGAAAACTATTAAAGCATTAAAAGAAATATTTTAGAAAATTTTCAATTTCGTTTGAACATATCAGTGGAAAAAAAGCACTGAAAACATCAGGACTCAGAATTTAAAAGCTGCCCTAGAGCACACTGAGGTGGAACTGGACTTGACTGCACAGCAAAGTGTCTGTGAAATTCACTCCATGGTAACAAAGAGCATTTTACCTCTGGAGAAGTCTTCTAGTCTCTCCATTTTACTCCCAGCCTATGGCAGAATTCCTCTAAGGGAGGAATTTAATTTCTTAATACCTGGGATTGTTATGAAATGTGCACAGGATTTTCAATGTGCTAAGGAAGAATTTTAAATAAATACTTGGCTAATTTTGGAAAGAACACCTTGTTAATTGCTCCATTCCAAAGGGAAACGTACACACGCCCCCCCCACCCCGTAACCTATGAAATTAGCAACTGAAATTCTAACTGCATTCTTTATTCTCTTTTTATTTTGCTTGCAGCAATACAGAATTTGAGTCTCTGAGTCACATTTACTCATTAATAGAGCAGTGAATTTCCCTTTAACAAAGATCAAGGTGCTTTCATGAGTCTACAGCAAAAAGAATCCTCCTACACAGAGAGATCACAAAGCAGCAGGCTGACAAACTCAGCCCCAACGTTCCTAAGAAGAGAACTTTGTAGACAATATCAAACAACCATGTAAGATCGCTTCTGTCTCCTTAACATGACAATTCCCTGAAAATTCACAAAAATTTCAAAAAATGGTTGACATAATATCTCTATCAAGAATTTGGAGGAAGAGGCTGGAGAGATGGCTCAGCAGTTTAAGACCCTTTGCTGCTCTTCCAGAGGACTCAGTTCCGTTCCAAGTACCAACATGGTGGCTAACAACTGTCTGTAATTTCAATTCCAAGGGATCTGAGAGAGGGGCTTGGAGCATCAGCTCAGTTGGTAAAGTGGCTTGCCTTGTAAGCCCAAGGACCTGAGTCTGATCCCCAGAATCTATGTTTAAAAAGCCAGGTATGATAGTGTATGCTTGTAACCTCAGCACCAAGGAGGTAGAGACAGATGGCTCCCTAGGGCTCACTGGCCAGCAAGTGTAACCAACTTGGAGAGCTCCAGGCCAGTGACAGACCCTATTTCAAGGAACAAGGTAAAAGTCACGTGAGGAACAGCACCTGAGGTTGTCCTTTCACCACCACACACAAGTGTACATGAACACACACACACACACACACACACCAATAAAAAGAGAGAGAAAGAGTATTGCAAAGCACTCATGAAAGAGAAAGTGAACAGAAAGAAAGGAAAAAACAGTGGGGTTGGGGACAGAGCTGGGAAAACCGAACAGGCCACTGTGTCTTCATTAAGAGAGAAGCTCAGTTTCGCCTTTGTGACTACTGCACCTTTTTTCAGACTTTTTTCTCTTTTTTATTGAATTTTTGTGCGTTTCATACAATACATCTTAATCATATTTAGACCCTGCATTCCCCATAACCCCTAGCTGGATTTCATGCATTCTGTCATATATGTTAAGGCCTATCAAGTCAAGTTTGTGTCCTTGGACGTCCCTTGGTGTGAGTTCATCCACTGGAGCCTGGTCAATCTATCTAGTAACACTCCCTTAAAGGTTATTTGTATTTTCTAGCTACCTCAGTCAAATGTATAGCTGATAAAGAATGTTTTCCCATTCTGTAGACCGCCTCTTCACTCAGATGATGGTGTACTTTGCTGTACAGAAGAAGCATGTTAGTTTCAGAAATTCCCATTTGTCAATTGTTGGTCCTAACCTCTGTGCTATCAGGGTCCTGTTCAGAAAGTCCTTTCTTGTGCCTGTAAGTTCCTGTGTATTCTCCATGTCCTCCCCTATCAGATTCAAGATAAGAAATTTTATATTGAGATCCTTGATTCACTTGGTGAGTTTTGTGCATAATGAGAGATAGGGATCTAGTTTCGTTCCTCGACATATAGCAATCCAGTTTGACCAGCACCATTTGCTGAAGATAATGTCTTTCTCTAATGTGCATTTTTGGCCCTCTGCAAGAATAATATGTGTTCCTAACAGTTGAACTAATTCTCCAACCCCTAATATCATGTTTTTAAGTAAAAAGAATCTCAGACTAGTCCTTTGGCTAATCAAATATTCTCATCACTCTTGGGGAGAACAATGAACTAAACAGTCTGTATGCAAATGGTGACTGTGCAGAGATACGCTATCTACTAGTGACACCAACTATTGTAAAAATCTTTGCCAGAATTATATTGCCTAGACTTTATAATGTTTGTATTTAGAGGGCTTTTTTCTTATCTATTTATGAATATAAATAATACCATTGTTTTTCCAGTGAAAGTGGGTAGGTTCAAGGACAGGGAAAGGGCAGGTATATTGAGGATTGCTTAGTAGATCAGGATGTGGGACCCATAGGATAGCTGAAAGACACATAGGCATGATTTGATGATGCTTTCAAAGTAATTAAACTGAGCTGGGCATGGCTCAATCTGTATATGAACCCGCACCCTTCTCAGATAGGTCACCTGTGTTTGGAATTTCCTAAGTGTTCGATGCGAGCTGTTGTAATTTGGTGTAAACACCCTGGTGGGAGCCATAGGTCAAGATCTCTTGCCTGTGGGGTTTCTTTGAAAGGGGTTATTATTCTCACGGTCAGTTGCTCTAGAACGAGTAAGATCCCAGGACAAACATGGAGACTGAAAGGCAGATGGAGCCTCAAGGAAGCCGTAAATCCCTTCCTCACTCTGAAAAACGAATGGGGCCTCCAAAGAGTCACAAATCTTGGAAGCACAATCAGGCAATGGATCCGTCCCACAACAATCAGCACAGATCCAGCCCGCAGGGGCAGAAAGAGAGGTCATCACCAAGATGCGTTTCCCGCCCACATTCCACGTTGTGTATGTCCCTCCACTCTCCGGAAAAGCCCAGGGAGTTTTGTTTTTGAGCTGTTCCCCGCACGTGCTTTGGTGCAGGGTCTTCGAACCCAGGAATACCCACGTGCTGGTCGTGTGCACCCATGCTCCTTTTCTGAAGTGTGTCCTGGTCTTTGTCATTTAACGTGAACACTCCAGGAAAGGTGGTGCCCACACCTTTAGCAACAGGAAACCTTTTAACAACAGGAAAAGTTGTTAGTCGGGAGCTGCACAAAGTGAGCTGAGGCAGAGGCAGCAGAAGCTCCTGTACAGAGCAACGCAAAAATCAAAACTCCAAAGCACAGAGACGTGACACCAGGGCAGATCTGCTTAAGATACATAAGCATCTGGGTTTCCGTAGAATCCAGAACCTCTAAGACAGGGCTGCTCCATAGTGAAGAGGATTGTTGCAGATCTATCCTCACATACTGTTGTGGCATAACTAGCTTATAAAAGGAAGTTATTATTTTAGTCTGGATTTTTAAAAGTATTTTATTTATTATTTTTATTTTATGTGTATGCGTGTATTGCCTGCATGTAGGTAAGTGCACCTGTGTCGTGCAATGCCCGCGGAGGTCAGAAGAGACTGTCAGATCCCCTGGAACTGGAATTAGGGACAGTTGTTAGCTGCCATCTGGGTGCTAGTATTCGAACCCGGGTCTTCTGCATGAACAGTCTGTGTTCTTAACTGCTGCACTATCTATCCAGCCCCTAGTCTGGATTTTTTTAAAAATTAGAAAGCAGTGCATTCAGTTGCAAAGAAAAACAGGTTGCAGCTGAAGCTCTGACCAAAAAATAAGCTCAGGAAAGGGGCGGGGAGGGTACCTAGCTGCTGTAGAGCACGTGCCTAGTATGTGCCCAGCCCTGTGCTTCAGTCCAAGAATGAAAGAAACAGAAAACACAACTCAAAAACATTCAATTTAGGGCCCAGTGTGGTGGCAGGTGCCTGTAATCCCAGCACTTGGGAGGCAGAGGCAGGTGGATCTCTGTGAGTGGGAGGCCAGCCTGGTCCACGTAGGGAGTTCCAGGCCAGCCAGGGCTATATAGTGAGACACTATTGCAAAAAAAAGAAATTCATTTTGTTACATATATGTGTGTGTGTGTGTGTGTGTGTGTATAAGTGTCACTGTTCAGGTTTGAATGTAAAATGTCCCCCACAGGCTCTTGTGTTTGAACACTTGGTCTCCAGCTATTTTGGGAGGTTTGTGGAACTTTTAGGATTTAGGGTCTAGATAAAGGAAGTGAGTCATTGGGTCCAGGCCTTGAGAGTTATAACCTAGCCCACTTTCACCCAGGATTTCTGCTTAGGACTTTTTATATCCTCATTAATTTCCTATTTAACAGTTACATGTACTGCTCCTGTGCTGTTCCAAGGTTACATAGATTTAACCCCATCAGATAATATATTCTGGCTACCTGTTTTAAACCTAGGTATGAGACACTGTCAAATAAATAGAAAATTTTAATCCCTTAAACTTCAAGACCTTGACATATAGTCAAGTAGATAAGATTTCAACATGAATAACCACCCCCATGAATAACAGCACACCCATCAGTACCATGTAAATGGTTCAGACAGTTTTATAGAAGCTGAGAGGAAGGCAAAAGATATAACTGGCATATAGTAAGCATGCAGTCGATGTTTAATTGAATTAAATTAGACCAGGGCAGCACTTAACATTGAAAATAAAGACAGGAGCAGTGGCAGGAGCATCGGATAATCCGGAGATGTGCAGAAAAGGCTGACAGATTACACACTTGCTTCCTTTTGAATTGTTTTCTTTTTCTTCATATAGTATTTGAAAATTTGGGCTGAAGAAAGGACTCAGTGGTTAAGGCTGCTCTTGCAGAGGGTCTGGGTTCAATTCCCAGCACCTACATGGCAACCAACAATTGTCTGTAACTCCAGTTCCGGGGGATCTGACACCCTCTTCTGACCACCATGGCCAATACACACACAGGTGCATTTAAGCAAAGGTAGGCAAAACACTTATAAAAATACATAAATCAAAAAAAATTTAATTAAAGAAATGTACCTTGTTAGAAAAAAACCACCACTACATATGAAAATCCTTACAGGTGATATATCTCATACTAAAAACACAAGCACAGTTAGAATTAAGTCTGATTTTTGGACTATCACTGCAATTGATAGGTGTTCTATGACACTTTCTTTGAACTTACTTTTCAAAGGTTGTCATTCAGTTAGTAAAGTTTCAACTTTACAAGTTAATTGGTTTTCTAAGCCAAGCATGGTGGTACTCACCTTTAATGCCAGCACTCAGGAGGCAAAGGCAGGCAGATCTCTGAGAGTTCAAGTCCAGCCTGGTCTACATAGTGAGTTCCAGGCCAGCTGGTGCTACAGAAAGACTCTGTCTTAAAAAAGACAAAAAAAATTAATTGATTTTCTTATTTATTACAAACATAGCTAATGTTGATTCTTGACAGGACCTACACTCAGCTAGGGGACAGACCTCTAGGTCTGTCTGTAAGGGAGTTTCTAGATTAGGCTAATTGAGGTAGGAAAACCCACCCTAAATGTGAACAGCATCAGTGGGTGGGCTGAGGTCCTGGACTCAGTGAAAAGAAGAAAGCAAGCTGAGCACTATCATTCATTGGTTAACACTTCCAGATGGCAGAAACAATATGACAAGCTGCTACATCCTCCTGCCACCATCACTTCCCCACCCTGATGGCCTGTACCCTCAAACTGTGAACCAAAATAAATTCTTCCTTCAAGTTGATTTTGTCAGGTATTTTGCCAGAGTAACTAGAAAAGTAATTGATATGGTGAGGATTCTAAAAAAAAAAAAAAAAACGTTTCTGAAAAGTCACATTTGGAATAGTACTATCTACATGAAAGGAAGTGACAGGACCCATCTCATGCCTGTATGGTGGGATGGAGTCATGACTCAAGGTCAGCATGCTCACAGCAACTCTGCTAGCTCAACATAGTGGTGTGATTTTCAAAGCAGAATCTCAGAACTAAAATATATTCGCGTTAAAATGGCAGGCAATGGGGGCTGGAGAGATGGCTCAGCAATTAAGAGCACTGGCTGCTCTTCCAGAGGACCTGTGTTCGATTCCCAGCCCCCACATGGCAGCTAACAACCATCCATAACTCCAGTTCCAAGGGAATCCAATGCTCTCTTCAGACATCCACAGGCACCACACAACACGGGTGCACTTACATACATGCAGGCAATAAACTCACATACATAAAATAAAAATAATAAAATATTTTAAAATAAAATAAAATGGCAGGCATATAAATGGAATCAAAATATTCATATTATATGAGGGGGCTCATAAAATAAAATTCTAGATAGCAACACCAGGGTCTTAAATTGAATGGAGAAGTCTAATTTGTAGTTCATGGGGGCATAATCACTCAAAACAAGTATGTAAGGCCTGAAGAACAGAACAGAACACCTACATGCATTAAGGCATGTAGACAAAGGGCAGGATAGTATAATGGATAGGCAACACAGAGCAGATAAAGGACACGCAATAGGACTGGGCACCTCCTGGTAGGTATCATACCACCCACTTGAGAAGACATGATCTTGCCTACATCACACTGCGCATTAAGATTCCCACCACGGTCCTGCTATGGGCCGGTTCCCAAAGAGCCTCCAATTTTTTCTGGGTTTCCTCTGAAATTATTGCTTTGACTCAACACTGAGGATTGTTGATCTTCCTGGATAATAAGTTCTCTTCTGAAATAAATAAATAAATGAGGAAACAGGAATATAAATAAATGGCATGTCATTTCTAGATTTTCGTACTGTGCTAGTTACCTTGTGTCTGGTCCTCTGGGATATAATCACAGGTATCTGATATTGTAGTTTTGTGTACTGCCCATACTGTGAGACTTCTTTAATGATGACAATCACAATAGTTAATATTTATGGACTTCCTACCATGTACTAATAATGATGAATACAAGATCTAACAAGGTATATTTACATTTTTAAGTTTCATGTTCTTTAAATTTTCAATATAAAATTAAAATGAGAAAAATAATAAAGTGTAATGGAAATTTTGAATGTTTTGAGTAGGAGATATATTTCTAAACACGATAACAAAAAAATCACATGGAAAAACATTGATTTAATGATAATTTTAAAAGCTGGCAGAAAAATATAAGAAAGACAAAATTTAAATGGCACACTTAGAAATATTCAGAGTTTATGAATGATGGAGATATGGGTCAAGAACTTGTAGAAATCAGTCTGGAGGAAAATGAGCACATGATCAGCCTGTTCACAAAAGTAACACCAAAGAAGAAGCATGAAAATAGCCTCCTTATCAGTGAAGGCTGTACATGTTACCACAGTCATGAGCCATCACTTTGCCTGGTTAGACAAGGGAGATTAAATCCCATGTTTCTCATTGATAGAGTGTGTAGATAAAACTAAGAACATGTTTGTATCCTATCCTTTGAGTAAATTCTCTATAGGAACTAAGCCTAAGGAATATATTGGACAACAATGCAATGATAGATAGATGTTCCTTATAGTACTGTTTCAAAGACAAAAATAGCTAAAGGCAGACCAGGCATGGTAGTGAATGCCTTTAATCCCAGCACTCAGGCAGCAGAGGCAGGTGGCTCTCTGAGTTGCAGCCTGGTCAGCATAGCGAGTTCCAGACCAGTCTGAGCTACATAGTTAAGACCTTGTCTCAAAAATAAAAATTTTTGCCAGGCATGGTGGTGCACACCTTTAATCCCAGCCCCCAAGAGGCAGAGGCAGGTGTATCTCTGTGAGACTGAGGTCACCCTGGTCCACACAGTGACTTCCAGGCAGGCTGGGACTAGGGAGACCCTGTCAAAATTGAATGAATGAATGAATTGAATGAATGAATGAATAAATAAATAAATAAATTTTTTAAAAGCTAAAAGCACTCAATTTATTGTCAGTGCAAAATTGGTTAAATAAACAGCACAGAATCTGCAGTGTAATGTTATTTATTCCTTGTAATTTTGCTAGGAAACATAGATGCTAATATTATATTGATAAATAATGATGATTTTATGACTAACCTAAATTAAAAATTATAGGTACAGGGTCTGTGGAGATGGCTGTTAGTAAAATGCCTGATACACTAAGCACAAGGACTTGAGCTTGAATCCCTGGCACCCATGGCAAAGCCAGGCATGGTTGAAAAGATCTGTAACTCCAGCATGGGTGGGTAGAAACAGGTGGATCCCTGGTCGCTTGCTGGCCAACCAGCATAAGGAAATTGGTGAGCTCAGGTTCAGTGAACCATCCTATCTTAAAAGATAAGATGGAGAGTGGTAAAGGAAGAGCCTCATGTCAAGCTCTGAACACTTATGCAAGCATACATAGGTGCACACACCCACACACACACATACATTGACTACACACACACACACACACACACACACACACACATATACACACAGAGAGGTACAGTGCAATGTCACCATGTTTGAAAACTAAATGCACATGTAAAAGGTAAATTCATAGAATTTGACTAACTACTCCAGAGTATTTTTGCAGCAGAGCAATCAGAAGTTCTCTATGTAAAACTGAAAACTAAAACACATTTGTTGATGATGTCATTCTCCAGTTTCATGCATTTCAGTGCTTATTCCATTGGTGACAATTAAAAAGGAAAAAATATCCTAATTTCTCATATCATCATCCTGTTCAAATTACACATACACTTGATGAATACGCTTTACAAATCACAAAGGAAATGCTGATTTGATGCTGATTAAAACCACTATCATACATTCATCAAGTTTCAACAAAAATGTTTAATTAGCTTTATGTGTTCACTATTTTACACTATTTTATCATTATTTTAGTGTCAGATGATAAGCTGCCCACCAACAGCAGACAGGCCATGATCAGCCCTCCCACCAAAACTTACTATGTCTTCAGAGGCCCAGAAAAGAAAGATTAAAAGAGAATAACCATTTTTTTAAACACTGTGACTAAAATTCTTCCAAATGTGGTGAAAAGTATCGGCCCACAGACAACTTGTGGGAGTGGGTTCTCTCCTTCCACCATGTGAGTTCCATGGATTGAACTCGTCGGTAGGCTTGATGGCAAGTGTCTTTACCCACCAAGCAATCTTGCAGGCCCAAAACAGTTTTAAAGAAATAAAAACTATTGCAGTGATGTTGATTGTGCTCTTGGGGCCAAATGTAGCACCCTGCATATACTAGGCAAGCACTCCAACACTGACTACATCCCTAGTCCTTGGTTGAGACAGCATCTCACCATGTAGCTCAGGCTGGCCTCCGTCCAACATGCATCATCCTGCTTCTGAATGCTGAGATGCACAGAAATGCCTGGCTGGAATGTGTATGGGTTTTGAGGGGCAGATCTAAGACATAAGCACATGTGTTCTCTTTGGTCTTAGGTTATAACAGACCTTCTTTAATTTGTTTTATTTTGCATTTACCTCTGTGTGTGCCTCAGATAACAGTGTCCTCTCTGTCATCTGAAAAAGTAAAAGCAGCACTAGCTAAGAAATCAGGACCAAATGTGCCTCAAGACCCTGAGCACATTACTTAAGTATTCATGGAATCAAGTTCCCAGTTCTCCCCAAAAGGAAGTTTGACTGGATCACCTCTTCTGTATGTCTGTATATATGTATATAGTATATATGTGCATATGTAAATATAGGTGTGCTTGTGTGTGCATGTGTGTAAACCAGAGATCAATGGCAGGCATCTTCTTCCATTGCTTTTTCACCTTATAATTTGATACAAGGGCCATCATTGAACCTAGAGTTCACCAATTCAGCTACAGCAGATAGCTAGTGAGCTCCCGTGATCCACCTGTTTCTGCCACCCCAGTGCTCAGATTACAGGCACACACTGCCACACACAACTTTTACACCAGTGTTGGGACCCAAACTCCATTTTTCATGCTTGTGTAGCAAGCATTTTGCCCGCTGAGCCATCTCCTCAGCTCAGTAGATCACCTCTTAAATCCCTTCGGCATTTATGACCGTCTATGAATCAGATCAAGAGCAACACAGAGAGACATCTTTGCCTAGGATTGATTTCAGAGCAGCAGGAAGACATCTGGGCACACTTAAATCACCCACCATTCCAAAGGAAAAAGAGGCAATGAAAGCAGAAAGAATATCTGGCACTGAGTCCCTAGGACTCCACCTGCTCGGAGATCAGAAAGGCAAAGTACCAGCCTGTATGTTAGATATCAAACCAGGGATGTCGTTAATCCCACAGTAACAAAGCAAGCAGCTCTACCTTGCCATCCTGGGCAAGACACAGACACATGCCAACAGGGCTGGCACAGTAAGACCCATTCCGAATCACAGATGAGGGCTGTGAACTAAATGGTCTGTGAAGGCCCGCCTTCCTGCTCTAACAGTCTGCGATTTGCATTTTTATTGTAGAATAAGGATTAAAATGGAAACAGATGAACATTTTTCACACCCCGTCCCAGTTTAATGTGAAATGTTTCTGCACAAAAATGTTTAATTGCTTTGCAGAAGTCACAAAGATGATTAAATGCCTCTTTCCTCTCCAAACGTGTGTAACTATTAACTCTGCTTATACAATATAGAAAACATGATGTTTGGGGATAATCTAGGAAAGAAACACGGACAATATTCTCTGAAATGGTTTGAAGTCAGCAAACTCTTGCTGAATGTTTCCATGCTTGTGTCTCCTCTAAGTTGTGGCCCTTATGAAAATAAAAAGGACAGAGCAATAATTTCAAATCTGTCTGCAGTGTGTCACTTCCGTCTATTAGTGGATCTGGCAGATAGTCCCAAGGCTTCTCCTGCCTGCCCTTCCTCACCAACTGCCTGTCTTCAAGAAAAGTTAAGTGTATTTCCAGTCTATCCTTGAAGCTAGGAGTGGCCATTTACTTGTTATTTATTTATGTATTTATTTATTTATTATGTGTGTATGTATATATACATAATATGTACATGTGTGAGAGGGTGCACTCACCTGCACATGTGCATGTGGAGGCCAGAGGTTGACATCAGGCATCTTTCTCTATTGTTAGTTATCTTTTTTTTTTTTTTTTTGAGACAATGCCTCTCAGTAAACCTGAAGCTCACCTTTTGGCTCAACCAGCTAGCTCTGGGAATCTGTATGCCTCTGATAGGCAGGGTCTCCCCAAGTATACATCACCATACCTGGCTTTTATATGAGTCCTGGAGATCCAAACTTGGGTCTTCCTGTTTGCATAGCAAACACTTCACCCACTGGGCCATCTCCCCAGCCCCGAACGTTTTTTTGGATGAAGTTTATCCACCATCATCATGTATCTCAATCCATTTCACACCATTTCTTCCTGCCCTGATGTGATGACTGGACTAGAAGCACCTGTAGCGCAATTATTGAATTACATGTCAATATGTCAAGGACAAGGAGAAGTGACAGAAAAGGCTTGAGTCTCAAATGACATAACTGAAGTCAGAAAAAAATAAGTAAGCAAACACCTCTGCTAGCCAGGCTAGCCAGGAGATTAACTGTCTACCAGTTATACAAGAATACATACTGTTGGGATACAATAGGAATACAAAAGATACAATGTTCATCTTTTAGTTCGAGAGCATACACATTACTTTAAAAACAAATGGAACTGATCCTAGATTATTTCTTACCGTTGAAACACCATTATTATTTAACACTGCTATTATACATAGTCTTTGGTTACATCACCATTTCAAGGAGCATTAGCACACTGCCATGATCTCAGATAAGCAGCCCGAGAGGGCATTGCTTGTATGTATGTACATCATGATACAATTTGCATCATGGGCATAGCTTGATGAGAGGTCCTTCTTACCAGGAAACAACCTCAGCTAGCATAACCATGTTGTCTGCTTCCAAAGAGTCATTTCATCCCTTCACTTAACAAAATGAATAAAAATTAATAAAAACACTACTTGTTGGATCTGTCATTTGCATATTCTCAATGGATATTTGCAAGGACTTGTCAATCCACACAATCCATTGTGTTCCAAACTCTAAGGATTCTGTATTGCAGAGGGAATAAAATAAGATTTGCTAAATTATTTTACTAAAGATTTTTATCAGGGAAAAAGCAAAGTTTTCTATAAAAGAACAAATAATTAGCATTGGGGTCTTTATGGGCCATAAATTCTCTGTTATCACTCAGCTTTAGCCCAAAATAGCCATGGCTTCATAAATGTATGATATGAAATTTTATTGATACTGATGTTTGAATGTCATAGTTTTCAGGTACATAAAATATGATTTCCAATCTTTCTCAACAATATAAAATGTAAATAAAAAAGTCTTAGCTTCCGGACTATACAAACACAGGCAGTAAACCTGTGTTTGACCTATACCCTTTAACTATACAAGTTATGATATCTTTTTCTTGAGTGCCTTAGTTATCTGATCATACCCTGTAATTCTTTCTTTTTGAGACAGGGTCTCACCAGGTAGTTTGTCCTTGAACTCACAATCCTCCTGCCTCAACATCCCAACTGCTGGGATTACAGATGACTGCATCACTAACCCGGCCTCATGTAGCTCTTTCTAAAAAAGTGTTCAACAGATTCTTTGATATGTACTACTCTGCAAATCAGTGATTCTAGATTTCTTGTTCAATTTCCTTTTACATTTATTTAGTTGTGTGTGTGTGTGTGTGTGTGTGTGTGTGTCACAGCACACATGTGGAAATCAGAGGACAACTTGTGGGAGTCAATTGTCTCCGTCCTCTATATGTGCTCTTGGGATCAAACTCAGGTTGTCAGGTGCGGTGCGGTGGCAAGTGCCATTACATGCTGAGCCATCCTGCTAGCCCTCCTATTTTAAGAGAGGAACTCAGCCTCTTTGCATAGCAAAAGGCAGAATTACCACAACTACATTATGATCTAAAAATCACATTTGCATTGACAGTTGACTATCCCCCAGAAGCTGCCTCCACAGCACGGGGCATATCCTGTTTATGTGTGTTTGTCCTGTATTCTTCCCCAAGGCCTGCCTCAGTGTGGACTGTTTTTCTCAGGTGGCATGGGAACTCCGGCAGAGTAATGAAACATGGCATTCTTTGGTTAGCACATGATTTGCTGCATCTCCCTTGTGTTTTATCTAGCCACTAAGATTTACACAGCTTCCTCTTTCATACAGAAGTTAGTAAGGCACTGTGTGTGTGCGTGTGTGTGTGTGTGTGTGTGTGTGTGTGTGTGTGCTGTCCTAGATATTGAACCCAGGGCCTTGAACATGTTAGGCACATACTCCATCATTGAATTACAGCCCCAACCAGGACATCCAGTTTAAAAAATAGCATTAGGTAATAAGAGCATTGTTTTAGCATTCTTTAGCAAAGAAGACATTTATTTATTACATATAGAGTGTTGTTTCTTGTCGTCATGGGAACGGCAAACATAACCCCAAAGACTTGGCTGTATTTTCCTAGTACTGCTTTTATTAAGTCCAGTTTCCATACACATTTTGCATTGTTAACTAACAGGAATTGTCTTTTTAACCAAATACTTCCTAATTCCTTCATCTTGCTAACAAGAAAGAAAGACCCCTGCATCACAGGCTTGGGCAGCAGCAGCCTCACTCTGTCACTCTGACTTTCTGCCATAGCACCCTGGCACAGATCCCTTCCAGAACTGGGGTTCCGCCCCCGTTTCCATTATTTTGGCTACAGTCCTATTCAATGAAGGTGACTTTTATTTCTGGGATGAAGAAAAAGGTTTTATGATGGCTAGGCATTGTGTGTAGTGAATGTTTTACTGACAACCCCTACTGATAGCAAAGCTCTTTAGAAGTTCTTCGTGTACTTAGTAACTTACTTTACATTATTACCTGTGCTCACAGCAGTACCACAGATTAGATGCTTCAACACAATTTTACAGATGAAGAAACTGAAACCGAGCACGTTTAACCAAATTTGTTTTCCTGATAGAGAAGTGGTATTCCTTCCATTGCCCCATACGCCTTCTAAATTCTAGTTTTTTGTAGCTTTTCCCCAAGTGTTTGAATTAACTGCCAATGTCTCTATATGAGGGTAGGAAGAGCTCCCTCAACAGTGACCACCTAGCAGTGATGCAGCATCTGAGTACTGATTTTAGACCACCTGGCACTGCCCCCACCTTTTCTTTCTAGAATGAGACTTAGGAATTTTGTGTTTGAGCAGCCCAGATGCTTGCTCCAGGCCAGGCCTCTAACTCTGAACAATGTGTCTCTAGCCCCCATTCCTACTGAACAGACCTCACTTCTCCCTGACAGCCAGTGCTTCTAGATACCTACCTACCCAAAACATGTCTGCTCAACTCGTTTCACTATAATTTTTTTAAGATTGTGTATGTGTGTGTGTGCGTGCGCGCACGCACACATGCATACACATGTGTGCAGATGCCTGTGAAGGGCAGAAGAAGGTGTCAGATGTCCCGGAGGTGTCAGAGCTGGAGTTACAGGCAGTTAGTTATGAGCTGCCTGACGTGGGTGCTGGGAGCTGAACCCAGGTCCTCTGGAAGAGCAGCAAGTGCTCTTAACCACTGAGCCAGCTCTCCAGCTTCTGATTGTAGATTATGTAATATGTCATCCTACCAATGAAGAGTATTGCCCACACCTTAAAAAAAAATGAAGGACTAATTGTGTGGTATGATTTTTATAAAATGAAAAGTGAATTTTTCTATTAAACAAAACATTCCAAGGAATTTCTCTTTTTAAAATATTCGTCTTGAGTGCTAGGTCCTGGAAGGTATTGTGATTTGCACACGGAAACACATGGAGCCTTCAATATATACTAAAATAACAAGACCTGCTCCTAAGCCCAGCTTGAGTGAATTGGATAGTAAATTTATTTCAACCGTAACTGTAAGAGAGCTTTATCTTATGTTGCATAATTAGGACACAGGAACTCAGTATGAGCCTACACCAATTGTTGAAAACCACTGAATTGCCTTTGATCTCTGCCCCCTTTTCATGGTGCCTTGTCCCCAGACAGCTTATCACTGTCACGTGTTACCCAGAATTTCCCATAGAGGTCTAAACTTCAGACGGCTCTCACTTTCCATTTTGTCTCTGTCATGATTACCTGTCCAGGGTCTCATTTTCTTAGAGCCATATGCTCTTTTTCCAACCATAAATAGACACATCTGTTAAACGCTCCAATTATAAATGCCTTGCTTATCTCCTCTCAAGGCAACAAAATGTCAGCTTCTCTTCCCAAATTGGAGTAGAGGTGACTGGTCAGAATAAGGAGAATCAGGACACAGGGTTTCAGGTGACCCCAGAAGCACAGAAGGGGCAAAGCTTGGCAAACAGCCAGAGGCTATGGCAGGTACAGATGGCAGCAGTCCAGTACCCAGGGATTCTACTGGCAGTTAATTGACAGGAGAAAATATCCAGACAGGTGGCTAACAGCACAGACTTAGCTAAATGAAGCTGGGTCAGACCCGGGGTCACAAAACCAGGAATAGACGTCTAAGAATCAAGGAACCCTTAGAAACTGAGGAGCTCAATGTGAAAGGCCAGGTGACCGAACCATCACACTCCCCAGCTTTGACATAGCCTTTGCTAACTGTGATTAACAACAGGAGTCCTGAGAATGAAAAGGATGTGATAGGTTAAAAGAAAAGACACTGAGAGTATCTGAAGGACAAAGCTTAGCAAGACCACGATGGGCTGAGCCTATGAGCAAGTTTTACCTATCCATTTTCTCATTTAAATTTGTGGCAAACCCTTCTGGAAAAGATTGAGATTGTGCTAAACAATTGAAAATCTGTGTATCAATGATAATTGAATATTCGAGAATGCACAAAAATCACCCTGAAAAATTATCTAGAAGAAGAGAAAAGGGAAGAGGTACAACCTGGGGTAGACTAAATTTGACTACATGCAATACGTTTAGGCCATGACTACAAAATTACCTGCACAGGCAAGTGAATGAGTGTTACCCCAATAAATTCTTAAACCTAACAAAAAGGATCAGGAGGGGTTGATCAGATGGCTCAGCAGTTAAGAGCATTGACTGCTCTTGCAGAGGACCCAGGTTTGTATCCCAGCACCCACATGACAGCTAAGAACCATGCAGAACTCCAGTTCCAGGGGATCCAATGCCGTCTTCTGACCGCTACAGGAATTGCATGATGTGGGTGTACTTACACACATGCAGGCAATATACCCATACACATATGATTCAAAAAAAGAGGGGGGATCAGAAGAATCAATCATATCTAGGGGAAAACCTACAAAAACAGGAAAGATTTTGGTGTCCAAGTCCACTTGCATTGACAGAAAACTACCTTGTGTGAGTAGGCCTTCATGAGAAATAAGAAAGTAATAATATCCATGGAGCCCTTACCAGTCTTTCAGTCTTCAGCCTTATGGCACTATCCTTCTACGAATACCTGCTCAGGTTATAACTAACATCTTATCTATAGAATGCTGGCTTTTTCATGGCCTAATACAGGTCATGTATGAAGCCACTGCCTAAAATGCATCTGAGTATAGGGCAACGAGTCTATCACTGAAATCCCACATCAGGTTGGAGGACAACTTACTAAAAATACATTGATTCTGTTGTGACCAAAATACTCCATATAAATTAAGGCTTTAGATTCTTCTTCGTAATGACCTCTTGTATTGCACTAATTAGAAACTTTAAGTTTACTATATTCTCAAAAAAAACCTCATTATCTTTGACAATAAAACTGAGATCAAATACTGAGGATGTGTTCTGTAAAGTTTCAATTTCTCTGTAATGGTTAGCTGTCAGTAATACCAGGTTTTTGGAATTTACTGTATGATACATGATTTAATGCCAAAGTGATTTTCATCTCATTTTCACTGTACCTCAAAAATGTAGTAAAAAATTAAGACATGAACGTGAAGAAATATATAACAATATAACAGACAAAATTTCTATTCTGGTGAACTAGGTGAAAATATTCATAATTATATAAATTATACACATTCAAGGCTGCACCTCCATAAATATAAAGAGGAACTTTGATCCTTTGTTGTAAATACTTAAATGAACTAAATGAGGGCTTCATAGGATCTTCCTAAACAGATATGCTTCACCTAGTAGGTAACACTGTGTGGATTATGTAGAATCCCTCTTGAACCCCAGGGGGAAAAAGGGCCATCAGTCATTGTTATATTCATGGAGTGATATTATCAAAGCAAGCCATCAGTCATGGTCATATTCATGGAATGATATCAAGCATTATTCTAGAAGAAAATTCTGTTCCAGATGATTTATCAAACTAGAAAAAAATGGCAGAAAAGCAATTGTTGTAAATACTGGGTTTAATAAAAAAAGAGCTCTCACATTTCCACATCTCTGCAACACCTTACATCTGTGCTAGAGAAGCCTGGGTGGAAAGGAAGGGGAAGAAGATAAGACCAAGTGGTTGAGCATTTCAGCAGTAAAGCCCTCTAATGCATGGAAGAATGGTGGTGAAATTAGTGATTTCAGAAGAAAATGAGAAATGAAGAAAAACATTCAAAGGAAGCAAAGTAAGTGTCAACTCCCACATTTCACAAGAGTATACATGTTTGTAGGGGGAAAGAGATGCTGAGGGTGAAGTCAACTTTATGACTGTCCTAAGTGTATGAGAACATCAGGAATATAATTTCTTGAAAAAGTTTTTGTTTAAGAAAGAGCTTTCTATTGATGGATGTTGTTTTTGAACGCTTGAGGAGACAGGATGGAGAAACAGAGACTCAAGGTAAAGAAGTGATGCAGAATTGGATTGTAGATGGTCTTCCTGCTCACAGCACTTGATGTTTCCAGAAGCTACCCACCCACTACAGAGGCCTAGCAGGATTGGGGTCACCATTAGCAAGGGAATGAGGGGCCAGAGCAAGAAGCAAGACAAGCAGCTTCTTGTATGACCACAGGATATTTTTTAAAGCCTATTTTCTTTGATTTGGTTCTATGGCATCTGAGCTCATTTTTTAGTAACTGAAAATGTATGACTATATATTTACTCCTAAACACTTAAAAGGAAAATAGACAGCCATATTTCTCAAGAGAAGGGGGCTTGCTTTAGCTGAACTATCGATCACATTAGGTAGCGGCCATCAGGCAAATGAGTCCAGATTTGGGACAACACATTCTGTCAAAGGATTTGGCTTCATTAGACTTGGGTACAAACGATCCCAACATAATGGAATGTAGTTCCATGTGAGAAAAATTATGGAGGGTTAGGGTTAGGGAAAAGGCACTAAAATGAATTAGTTGTGTAACTATTACCCTTTCATTAAAATGATTTAATAGTTCTACAAATGTCATGGCATTAGCATTTTTTACAAAGCTATAACAGTAGCAAGTAAAAAAAGACCTCAACTGCCTTTAAAAGTCAGAGCTTTGGTGTATGTTTATGAGACTGCACGGCCGCTTTGCGATATGAAATGGCAGTGTCACTACGATAAATATTGCTTGCTAGCTAGTTTTATTTGGGGCAGGAGGCCATTAAAGGAAGGATGCTGCTGGATTCAGTTTTTATTTGGACGGGCTTCAACAACCCATTTACAATGGACTAATTCAACCTAAGGCAGGTCTAAGTAAGTGAGAAACTTTTTGGAATATTTCCATGAGAAATTATTTAATTACAAAGTTTTACAGTGTTTAAGCTGCTCCTGCCAGAACCATTTACAAACAGGTAAGTGATAGGCAGACACATACATAGTCTGCTTGCTCTGTTCTATTCCCAGTCTAACAAGGCTCTAAATAAACATCCCGTTTCTCATCTTCAACAGATGTAGATGATGTTCATATTTTGTTGCTGCTGATGGTGTTGGTATTTCCAAACATAGTCTTTAAATTGTTGTTATAAGAACTCACAACATACTCAGGCAGGATTTGCAAAGTTTAAATGATAATTGGGTTTTTATTTGGTTTGAGTTTGCATGGATCTTGTGCATGCTGTAAGTTCATAAGAGCAAGTTCCCAGGAGCCTGGAAAACTCTGTTTCCTTGTGGTCATCCATGACTGCTGCTCTTATAGTCTTTCCAAAGGGAAAAAATGGGGTAAATGATAATTGGCCAACTGCAAAGTTTTATGGGAACAAGTGCCTAGTGATATGGTTGTTGCTTCTACTAAAATAAAGATTAAATGCCTAACACACTACCAGCGTCCTTCAGAAGCTGAGGTCACATGAGAGACAGTTTACCAAAAATTAAATAAATAACAGGAGTCCCCTAGGTTCCTGGCTTTATTTGCATATGATCTAAGCTACTCTGAATCATGCATTCAGTGACAATATTCAAGTTACAGCAAGATGATGTAATGGAGAAATATTGAATTTATAATATTAAGAACAAGGCTGAAACTCCAGTTTAAAGGTAAATTCTATATCTCATTTCTAAATCTGGGAGACTGGAGTGAATGCTGTGGGCTGGGAAGAGACCCCATCACTACAGTACAAGATGACTTGTGATTTGCCCCTGCAGTTGTCAGGAGCAGTCCAGGGGATTACAAAGGCTTCAGGGTGGTCCCTGGACAGTCCATCTCATGGAAACAGTCCATCTCATAGAAACAGACCTTTCTGGCCCCTGTGTGATCTTACTTCCATAACAAGCTAACTTCATCCATGTCTTAAGTTCTAAGCAGTAGGTCAGTCTCACTACCTTTAAATTCTGTATTCTAGTTCCATTTATGAACTGTAACTCTATTCCTCTGATATTAATAACCCCTGAAATTAAAAGGGAGGCAAACTGAAGCAAGAAATGGAGAGGTTCCGAGTCAGGGGCAGAATCTGGAGAAGCATTCATGAGCTTGGATCTAACTAAAAAGTCTTCAATTGCCAGATATTTGAGTTGTAAGTTCCATCACATGAAACTTTCCCACTGGTACAGGAATACATTTAATTTTGCTGCCCAAGTCTAAAAAGAAAATTTCTCCAGAGCTGGAGAGATGGTTCAGCAGATCAGAGCACCTGCTTCTCTTGCAGAGGACCAGGGTTCAGTTCCCAGTACCCGCATATTGGTTAATACCTGTCCTTAACTTCAATTCCAGGAATCTGACACCCTTTTCCAGCCTCCACAGGCACCATGGATGCTTAATTGCTACAAGTCCTGTATCTGAGGTATGTCATTCCTTCAGCAATAAGGTCTTACCTTCAAGTTTGGGGAGCAATCAAGGGCTGTGGAAACAACCTTCATCATTTGGAGAGTCTTTTGGACCACCCTGACCAACAACTCAAAGGGAGGTTTCCCTTGCGGGCATTGTGATCTTTGTTACAGTCTTACACTGTACACGTGCATTCATATATATATTGTATGTGAATTTTTAGTAGGTTTATGAAATAATGTATTTCCCTTTAGTTTTTCACACCACCTTATTACTTATCTCTCTTTCCTCTCTCCCCCTGTATATCCTTCCCTCCTCCCTCCCAAGTTAAAGTACCCCCCATTATCCCATTTCCCCCTAGATAACACCTGTGTCCTACTATCATGATATTTTTCCATTTTCATGGCTCCTGCACTTACTTTAGGTTATAAACTCACATCTAAAGGTTTGGAACTAGGATCCACAAATGAAAGAGAACATGTGTCACTTGTTTCTCTGAGTCTGGATTGCCTCACTCAATAGAACAGTTTTTAGTTCCATTCACTTTCTTGAATATTTTATTATTTCATTTTTCTTTACAGCTGAATAGAACTCCATTGTGTAAATTTACCACATTTTCGTTATCCATTCAGACAAGTGTAGCTCTCACTACTCATCAAAGAAATTTCTTTTTGCCACAGATAGAGACAATTATGAAGTTCCACAACTAGTCAAATGCAGAGAACAAGTGACTGTGAGGTGCCTAGGCCTAAGTAATCCATCTACGATGCAACCTCTACCTAAGGTTCAGGGATCATTGAAGAAAAGGGGACAGAAAGTTTGTAAGAGCCAGAGGGAAAAGACACCTGCTGCTAGTTAATGCATTCTAGACATGACAGGGTGCTACACCCATGAAATCTGCACAAGTACAATAGCCTGACAAGATCTACATAATGAAAATAAAACCAGTTAACATGTCAATGTGAATGGGGGAAATTCATGTGGTCCCACCTCAAGATGAGGAGCTACAGGCAATCAATGGATGCTGAGGGCGGGAGAATCAGCTCCCTGAGAAGTTATCTTATCCCAAGTGGGCAGCCCTAAACACAGGCACACATGAGCATGACTGAGTGGACTAATGCATTACATATGTATCTTTATAAGTATATGTCTATATAACAATAATAAAGAAGCAGAAAAGAAAAATTGTTGGGGAGTAAGAGGGACATGGGAAGTTGAAAGTGAACTAGAAGGGATCTACATAATGTAAATACAATATTCATATATGAAATTCTCAAAAAATAAAAACTATATTAAAAATCAATCAAAGAAAAACAGAAATCCTGTGCAAAAGGAGAAATATGAACAAATTAGGAAGGACGATGAGAATGAGTTCATTGTGAGACAGATCTTACCTGATGGAAAGGAGAAAACCAAATCCCGCAACTCGTCCTCTAACCTTATGCATGCCATGGGGTCTGCACACACACACACACACACACACACACATACACACACACACCACAAATTAATAGATGTATTTTAAAAATCATTATTTCAGGGACTGGAGAGATGGCTCAGCAGTTAAGAGCATTGGCTGTTCTCACAGAAGAAGACCCAGGTTTGACTCTTAGCACCCACATGGCAGCTAACAACCATCTGTAACTCCAGTTCCAGGGGATCCAACGCTCTCTTCTGCCCTGCACGGGCATTGCATGGCATGGGTGCACTTACATATGTACACACAATACACATATACACATAAAATAAAAATAAATCATTATTTCAGACTCCTAAGTCTCCCTGGCACCCAAGCCACTTTACCTCTCAGGCCTCCTCCAGTTAAGGGGATCCTTTCCAGTTTCAGATCTATGCTCCCGTCCATTCTTGGCAGGGACCCTTGCAGTCAACCCTGGAATCTCAACTCAAAGCTTGCCTCTATCTCTAGCTGAACCGAGACCTCTTCTTTCACCCCATTTGCACATCAACATAAAGTGGCCCCAAAACTGAACACCCAGCACTACTTATCTGGGACATAACCTGAAAAGTTGGAGAAACAGCAAATAAAATTCATTTTTCAATTTGCTAAAAATAATTCAGTTTTCCAATAAAAGACTGTTAGCTTTTTTAAAATAAGGGACTATCCCACTCATTATAGGTCCCCAAATTCTTCCACTGTACCAGGAACAGAATAATAGCCTCATATACAAATCATCTCAATTAAATAGTTGTGTGTGAGTGTGTGTGCATGTGTGTGTCTGTGTATTCTTATGACAGCAAATGAAATATCCATTTTTTTAGTTCTGTCCTTAAATTTGATTAAGATCTATTGTACAAAATGCACAAAGCTCAATAAAAAATATATATAATTAAAAGTGATTAAAGACTGCAAAAAAAAAATTCTTCCCTTGTGTTGTTCTTAGTCCCAGGCATTGCTCTGAAAATGCAACCAAATTCATTACTCTTGTTAACAGTGCATCCGTAACTATATAGGCAGAAATAGACTAAGTTAAACACTGTACATGTCAATAGTCAGGCTGGGTAACTTAATTTGACTGCCATAGGTATCTGAGTAACTTCATTAAATTCACAGTGGAGTGGCTGAAGAAAAACGGACAATACTGACGCACTAAAACCCATCTTGTTCCTCTTCTCAGACTTCTATTTGTCTGGGTCCTTGAAGGTTGACTGATTCTCCAGGAAGCATGTATATCTCTGAACCCTCAGAATAAAACCCAAAACTAGTTCCCATTGGCCATGAATTTCTTTTCTGATTAGGATTTCTCAACTTTCTTTGCTTTGTGAAAAGAGCATCTGGGGTAATTCATTCTTTTTCTTTGACTCCTGAAATGTTGTCTTCAAAATTAGCTCATTACCATAAGCCACTCAAACATGTGAGTCAGAGTTCACATGTGTGTACTTACCTCACGTCTAAAAGATATCCACCTCTTGGTGGGTCATCTGACCTCTTGATCAAGGACGCCAAGGAGACCCCACCAGATGGACTTGAAGCAGTGTCCAGTCTATAAAGAGGAGGGTCAACACGGAG